>NW_021145710.1:3814-62179 GCF_002837175.3 Physeter macrocephalus | reverse complement strand
ATGGCCCCGACGCGTGGCACATGGTCTAGAATGGTGGCTGGGGCGAGGAGCTGCACAGGGCCACCTGCATCTCAGGAGGGCCCTCAGGTTCGAGTCAGGGCATCTCCACCCTGTGCCTCTGGTCGACCTGGACCGGCATCTACAGCTGCGTCTAGAGGACAGCTCCTGATAAGGACCTTGAATCTTCAAGACGAGGGTCAGTTACATCTGGGTCTCTTCAGGGAGGCAGGGAAGTAGATAATCTAGCCACAAGAGGCTGTCATCAAAAACGTGCAGAAGGTTTGGCTTCTATTCACTAAGAGTAACTCCGGGCATGCCACTTAGTCAGTCTGCACTTCAGTTTCCTCACTTGAGAATGGGGATAATACTTGCCTGGAATTGTTTTGAGAGTCAGTGGAGATAATGCATGTGAAAGAGTTCTGAAAAGTGCAAAGCTTGCTTCAAATGCAAGGTGTTACTATGGTTATTAAATGTATATCTTCATAAACATGTGTCTTTCCTGAAGATCTCGACCCACTTTGTAATGTACCATCTCATTTATCCCCGTGACACTCTTGTGGAGACAGGGAAAGGACACAGGCATTATTATCTCTGCTTAATAGACAGAGAAACCGAGGCTCAGTAGTTTCGTGACTTACTTACACAAGCCAGACAGACAGTAAGTCTGGGAAGAACTAGAAAGTGCTTAGGAGCTCTGGGTCAGCATCCTCTTTCTTGGGGACTTACTTTAACTTCTCCCACATTAGCTAATTCTTACTTTGCTGGTTGGAGCTCATAATTCTTAATTTTGTTGATTGGTGATGATAATCAATCCGGGTCTTCACAAAACTGAATTGATTTTACCTATTCTTTTTCTGCGTTGGCCACCATCTATCCATCTATGCATGCATGCATCCATCCATCCATCCATCTACCAATGCATCCATTTAGCCATCCATTCTTTTATCCACCCACACATCATGTATCCAGCCTTCCATCCACCCACTAATCCTTTCATCCATCTTCCTATCTACCCATCTACCCTCTCACCCACTCACCATCCAGCCATCCGTTCAGCCAGCCAGCCGTCCTTCGACAACATTTATGGAACACCTACTATGTACTAAACACTGTGTAAGTACCTGGATAACAAGGAGAATAAAACTTGTAACTTAGAGTCTAGTAGGGGGAAACAGAGAGATTGTGCTAGGTATATGGGGTTGGAGCCTGGGATGGAAGGATGGTGGCGAAGAACATGCCAGGCATGTGCCATAAGCGGCAGCACGTGGCATACGCACAAAAGCAAAAAAAAAAAAAAAAAAAAAAAGGTGAACAAAGGTGAACTAATGGAGTGCACTGGTGAATAACAAGTATTTCAAGAGGCTAAAATATATGGTGCTGGGGGAGAGAGAGCATATGATGATAAAGAAGGAGGCCAGGGCCACATCCTAAAGGGCTCTAGATGCCACGCTACTGGGTTTGGATTTTATCCTAAAGGACTGCAGAGCCACTGAAAAGAATTTCAACTGGTGAGTAGGATGATACTATTTGCAGTGTGGAGAGTAGACTGGAGCTGGTGGGGTGGTGGGAGAATTGGAGGCAAGGAGACCAGTGAGAAATTATGGCAGCTCGAGTGGCAGGGACAATGGGAGGAGATAGCTTCGGAGGCAGAAGTAAAGGTGAGGAAAAGGACAATGCAGAAGGCGGATAAGCCCCGGGTTCGGGGCTTGTCAGCGGAATAAACTGTGATGCCACCAGCGATATTAGTAAGGCAGGAAGAGTTGGTTCTGGAAAAAAGGAATGAGCTCGGTGTTAGAAATACCGAGGCCACCGTCCCTGTGGGTCAGCAGGGAAGATGGCCATCTGTGATGATCAGTGCCCAGGTCTGAGTCAAGGCCACAGGTGTGACACGACCTGGGGAATGGCGTGGAATAAGAGAAGACGGTAAGAGCTCCAAACCCGGAAACAGCAACGTCGTAAGCGCAGCAGAGGAGGAGGAACCCCCAAAGGAGGAAGAGGGTGGTCAGGCAAGTAGGCAGAGCAGGAAAAAGTGACGTCATGGAAGCCAAGGGAGTGCTAAGAAGTCAAGGTCACTTCTTGTCGACAAGGTCAACAGTGTCAAAAGCTCAGAGAGGTCAAGTGAGATGAACAATGACCAGGGCCCCCTGGATTTGGTGATCAGGAGAGCACAGGCAACCTTTGCCATGATGACTTCATGCAGGGAGGGGTGGGTGGAAGCCTGGGTTATGTGGAGCTGGAGAGACAGAGCGAGGTCAGGAAGTGGAGAGAGAAAGAGCTGACCATTGCTTTTTCTTTGGGGGTTTCTGTTCTTTCTTCTCTGTCTCTCACTCTCCTTTCCGCCTCCGTCTCTCTTTTTTGGGGGGCGGGGCAGGGAACTTGCCTATGGAAGAGAAGAAGGGTAGGATGCTAGGAAAAAGAGACTGGCCCAGGGTCCAGGGGAATGGTCGGTACAGCGGCAGAGTCTTTAGCAGGGGCAGAGATGAGCGCGTAGCGTGCGCGAGAGAGGAGAGGACTGATGCCTGGATTAGCCTTCAATAAGACAAAGGCTATCATTCCCCTGAAACGGACAAGAAGCGCTAGTGTGGTTGTGGATAGGTACCCGTGTAATGCTCACGCTGCCCGGCCTGTCTGGGCAACTAGGAGATTAGTGTTGTTTTACATTCATTACTTATTACCATCATTCTGTGACTGCCTGCATTTCAGACATCCCCGGGATAGGGGAATTTGCCCCAACTGTCACTTTTCCACTAGCCTAATAAGAAGCCCCGGTGTGGCAGCTATGGTCAGATGTCAAGGAAATTCATGGTTCTGAACTGGACTTCAGTCCAAGCTTGTGCCCTGTGGTCTGGCTGTCTGCCCTCCTAACTAAGACGGGCAGGCGGGCAGGCACCCTAACTGTGGACCAGGCGCCCTGGAGGGAATAATTAGCCTCCTTCCTGCAGAGCTTGCAAACCGCCCGTACAAAGTGGCCACAGTAAATGTCACATGGGGGAATGCTTCATCCCACAGCTGGCCCCAGGGGGTGGAAACGTAATCTGGGGCTCAGAGCAGACACTGAATCCTTCTGCAGACACCAGAGCCAGAGGACGGGGCCATGGCTCCAATGCCTCCTCTTGGGGGCCAAGCCCTGGCCGGTAGCCTGGACAGGAGGCGAGTTCTGTTCACGTAGTCCCTGCAGACATGAGTTCCCAGGACCCTGCGTCGGGGTTTGAAACATCAAGGACATTGGGCGTGACTGCTATCAACACCTTCCAGCTTCTCCTTTAATGCCCTTGCCTTTCCTTCTAGAAGCCTTGTCTGTCCTCTTCTGTATTTACTGCCCTGATGTCCACGGATCTCTCTTAAGGGGCGAACACAAAATGCCCGAGGTAGCCCTGAGGTTTTACCTTTCAGGAGGGGTCTCCTGAAGGCTGAGTCACACCTTCCGGGTCCTCAGTCAGGACCTGGCTTACATTTTTTGGAGTGCTGACTCCAGATGCCAAGCTCTGAACTTTGTGCATGTTTTATTTTTTGTTTTATTTTTTATTTTTTTTTGCGGTATGCGGGCCTCCCACCGCTGCGGCCCCTCCCGCCGCGGAGCACAGGCTCCGGACGCGCAGGCTCACGGGCCCAGCCGCTCCGCGGCACATGGGATCCCCCCGGACCGGGGCACGAACCCGCGTCCCCCGCATCGGCAGGCGGACTCCCAACCACTGCGCCACCAGGGAAGCCCTGTGCATGTTTTAAAATCCATTTTATCCTTATACCAGTTTATCTGACTTAAATACCATTGTAATTATTCTCATTGTACAACTGTAGAAACTGAGGCATGGAGAGTGAAATGAACTCCCCACGAGTGCACGGGTAATGGAAAACCGGCTTTGGAACCCAGGTCTAGTCTGCCTCCAACGTCAAAGGACATAACCGCTGCCCCATGAGCAAGTCCCACATAAATAAGACTAATGGCGAGAGGTCAGCAAAAGGTGGGGTGACCACACACCCCAGTTTGCCTGGGATGGTTCTTGTGTTCATCCCAAATAATTAGTAACATTTCTTTTGCTTTCAAAAGTGTCCTGATTAGGAGGGTACCTTATAATCGTCGCCTAAGCAAGGGAAGGGGCACTGAGGGGCTGGGAGCCCCCCGTCCCCCATCACCACCCGACCAGTCAGTACACCTCTGGCCTGTTCCACCTCCCCTCCTGGTGCCTAAGCGCTCCTGCCCATCTCTGAGGGGTGCAGCAGGTGGGGTGAGGAGGAGGGCTCCGAAGGCGGCAAAGCGGCCCTGCTTCCAGCGAGAGGCGGTTATCACTGCAGATCAGGATACCTGCCGCGGGGCCTCACCTGGCCTCACCTGGGCTTGCCAGCGAGAACCGCTCTCCAAGGATGAGAGCCGGAACAGGACGGAATTATGTTAACGGGCTGCTGGCAGGGCCCTGGGGAGAGCAGTTGAAGGAGAGGCAGATGGGAAAGCAGTTGTTCTCCAAGCTTCCTCTGGGGGAGCCTGGCCAGGAGTGCCTGGCCTGGAGGCACTGGGTGGCACCTGGGACCGTCACTCCCTTGACAGCACCCTCTGGACGCCCCTCTGAAGGAATGACTGCGTTTTGCGTCTGACTCAGCATCAAATGGCTCCCTGAGACAAGGGGAGGGGTTTGGGCTGGCTGGGGCCCAGGCCTGGGACAGTGGGCAGACACCCCTCACGGGGTCAGTCTCTGAACTCACAAGTCTCTCCTGGCGCCCACCAGGCTGAGACCCCCCTGGGGCGGCACAAGGAGAGGGCAGGGAAGGGGAGGGCGGCCCGGGCTGCCATCTGCTCTTAGTGGGGCCTCCCCTGGCCCCTGGCCCCTTCCCTTGGCTCTCTGCCGCCCCCCAACCTCCGCCCACCTGAGGCCTGGACTTGACCTTGCTGGCTTTGCGGGGGAGGGTGTGATAAGCGTCTTAGTGGAGGGAACTAGCTCCCTGCAAAGGCATTTTCCGCTCTCTAAAGTAAACAATCAAACAGGAAATTAATCGAGAAACCCACATCAACGGAAGGTTCAGGTTGTGATTTTCACAGCCCCCGAGCCAGGAAATTCAAAGTTATAGTTCCCATAGCAACTTGCCTGTAGAAGCTGCCGCAGCCGCTAGCTTGGAATGAGAACTTCAGGGGTCAACTAGGCCAGCCCCCTGCCTCCGGGAAGCGCAGCCCAGCAGCAAGCCTGAATGTGCTGGGGGTAGACTGCCCTTCTGAGGCTCAGCAGCAAGCCTGGGACAGAGTTATAGGAGCTGCACGGCCTGGGATCTCCTTTCAGTTCTCACAGCGACAAGCCTTGTAAACTGCAGAATCAGCTGACATCCTGGGCCTTCAGTTTTCTATATTCCCACATTCCAGTTATGATTCCTGTATCCCCATATTCTGTGAATGGGGAGTAATATTCATGCCTGCAAGACGCTAGAGCGAGGGGCTGTGCAGTGCATGCTTATTCTTACTCACGTCTCCCACCCCTTGTTCTACTTAGTCCCATAACGACCCCCCATCTCTATCCCAATTGCCCCTGAACTGTGTAATTGTCCTTTGCCTGCCCCGCTTCCCCTGGGTTGTTTTTCCTCCAAGAAACATCTCAATTGATTGACAGGGCCAAGAGCTTACAGACAGCCTCCAAGGTAGCTCCGTTTTTTTGGATGGCCTCGTCTCTTCAACCTGCCCCTCCACCCCTTCTGGACCAAATATATGATATGAGCTCAATGTACACTTACTGCTCCCTTGACTGATAAACGGGTAGCCTGAACGGAACCAGACGCAAGCCCTCCTCCTTCAAGCCTGTGCGGGGGTTGTGTGTCTTGGGTGGGGTTTTCTTTTGTGTGACTAGTGAGGAGTCCCGCCTGGCAGGAAAGGAGATAAGGGCGTTGGAGCTCAACAGAGAAGGAAACAGTCTGGAATCCTTCCCCGAGAGTCACCCTGCCCTCCCACCCGAGATGGCCACGATAGCCGGCCGGCCTGATCAGCGCAGTTCTGCAGCCCAGGCCCGGCGACCCTTAACACGGGCCGAGGCAGGAGTGGGCACTTCCGGGCACCAGGCCTGTGGCAGAGGGTGCCCAGCCCGCCCGCCCACCCGCCAGCCTGGCCCTGGAGCCGGGCCGTGAATTGAGCAAAGCAGTGGAAAGAGAAGTGGCGCCTGCTGGAAAGCAGACAGAGCGGCTCCTGGGTTTCCTAACAGGCCCAGCCGCGTGCCAGGGCCGATGGGCCAGCTCAGAGCGCCTGCCCAGCCTCGCTTGCGAAACAGTCCTTCCTCCCCTGGGTGAGCTTTCCCGGGTGGCCGAGCCGCTGTCTAGCCACCCCAGTCCCTGAGCGAGGCCTCCCCTTCACACCCATCGCCTTTCTGTCCTCCCTCTCCCGGGTTTAAACACATCAGAGCACGGTGGGCCCCTCGGGAAGACAGGATGCATCCTGGGGGTGCAAGATGTTTCCTCTCATGAAGGCAAAGAAATTTAATCAGAAGGAAGAAGTGATGGGAAAGTAGGTATGGACAGAGGGCTGACTTCTCGGCAGTCTCAGAGGGGACCAGGAGAGGGGCACTGCCACAGAGGGTGACCCACTGGCTTCCAAGGAAAGGCCTCCCTGTGCACAGAGCCCTAGGCCGCTGCAGCCCCGGAGCCCGGCCTTGCTCACTGATGGGCACACGGTCATCTGAAGGGCTGTGCCAATCCACCTTGTCTTGAGCCTGGGAAGAAGCTTCTCAGAAGGTTCTTCTTGGTATGCCAAGCTAACCAGGGGTCCCTCCTACCAATTCCAGACTCTGCAGGGGGTGGGAGTGGGGAGGGCACAAGTAACCAGCAAGGGGGCCCTGAGGAGCTGGGGGAGGGGCACACCGACCTCTTACTCTGCCCCCAAGCACAGAATGCTGAAGAAGCCTTTGCTTAGATCACGTCCTCTTTGGCCGTATGAAGAATAAATGCCTGCAGCAGCCTGGTTCCCAGGCAGAGGTGCCAGTCTTCCCGGGCTGGGGGAGGTGGGTCGAGTCTGAAGACACATGGCAGAAGTTGGCCAGGAGGTCTGCCCCTTGGGTGAAGGAGCTTAGTTGGTTCTGTGGTGGGTTTGGGTGCAAGGAGGTTACCAAGGACCAACTGGGCAGGGACGGCTGGGCCTGGGACGATTAAGCAGAGAAAAATCAGGGCTGTGCTCAAGGCGTAATTAGCATCTGTATTCAGAGCAGCAGCCACCCAAACGGAGGGGCAAACAGGCCTGGGCTGAGAAAAGGGCCTGGGCTGCCTGGGGACAGCAGAGGTACTCGCTGCCAAGTCTAAGGTTGGAGATAAGAGTGTTTCATGGGCACCTGGAAGTTTGTTTGGCTTTAGGGCCTTACCCTTAGCAAGAGTATACATTTTCATAGTGGGGTGACTTTCTAAATTGAGACAGTCTCTTCGGGTGAATTAGCATGTGCGTCAATATTCTGTATCACCAGTGCATCCTTACCAGGTCCAACTGACTGGGCTGCAGGGGATAAAGTGCTTAGCCTGGCACTCAGGTGCTCGCTGGCCCACTTCCACCCCAGGGGCCCTCCATCCCCCTCTCTCCCCTTCACAGGCCTCCCATCCAGCCAGATCCATCTATGAACATGTCTTGTCCTTATCTGCCTCCGGCTTTCACTCCTCATTGACTCAGCCAGGCCTGCCTTCTCTCACCTTGGCTCCATTTACTAGATCCTGCAAGCCCCCCCACCCCCACCCCACGAGAAGCCTTCCCTGACCTCCTCTCCCGATCCCCTGTAGGGAGAAGCCTCATTACTCACAGCCCGGGAGCAGTTATTTGGTTCTACCCAGTTCTAGGTCGATAGCCTAGAGTTTACCTAGACTAGTTTTTCCTCACGCAGGACCTCGTGCCCAGCTGGCCCTCTCAGAAAACCTATGGATTGGATTTGAAGGAAAGTATGTGCTGGCTGGGGCAAAGCCACTCAGAAGAGCCTCTGTGTTCCCTGGATGCAGCCCTACCAGTGACATACAGGCCTGGAGCATGGCTGGTCCTGCACCCTCCTCCAAGGAGTCTGAAAGAATAGAACTTTTTCATTCATTCATTCAATAAGGAGGCATGACTTCTGTCCTCATGGACCTATTAGTTTAGTAGAAAAGACAGAGTTTACACAAGCAGATCAGTGATGGGAGCCGGGGCTGTAAAGTGAGACTGCCTGGGCTCTAATCCCGATTCGATCACCTGCTAATTA
This sequence comes from Physeter macrocephalus, assembly GCF_002837175.3. Lineage (NCBI taxonomy): Eukaryota > Metazoa > Chordata > Mammalia > Artiodactyla > Physeteridae > Physeter > Physeter macrocephalus. Next base: position 54,005 of record NW_021145710.1, on the reverse strand, counting down.
TGTTGCACAGGTAACTTCTCTGTGTCTCAGTTTCCTCATCTGGAAAGTGGGGGGAGCATTACATGAGATAATCTATGAGACATATTTAGAGCAGTATCTGGCACACGGTAAGCGAGGCTCTATCAGTGGCAGCTCTCAGTAGTAAGTGGGCTCGTTTTGCACAGAACTAAGGGTGCTGCGGTGCTGGCTGGCAGGAAGGACCATTCTCATCTGTGCGGGGAGAGGAGGCTCGGAAGAGGCTTCCTGGGGGAGAGAGCTTTAAACTGACACTTGAAGGTGGAGCTAGGGAAAGAGTGGGATCTGGAGCGGGAAGGAGGGAAGAACATTCCAGGCAGTGACCCCTGAGAGTCCTGTGAGCCCGCAGTCCACAGAGAGAGAGCGGGCCAAGCCCGGTTAGAAGGCTGGTGGGGTGATTCAAGTGAAAGGTGACCTTGGCCTAGACAAGGGAGAGGGAGAAAAGTGGTAGCCAGAGCCAAGAACTCTACGAGAGCTGCCACCCACAGACCCTGGGGACTGACGGGCTGAGGGCTGGTCAGGGATGGCCTGGAGTCTCCAGCCACCGCAGCCAGGAAGATGGTGGTACTATCCCTGGGGGGAGGGGCAGGTTTGGGGGGCAGGAGATGGGTCGTATTAGGACACTCAGAGTTTGAGGGATCGGTGGGTGGGCCAGGGGGAGGTGTCAGGTGGATTCACTCAGGCCTGGAGATATGGATCTAGAGTTTGTGCAGTTCAAGTACGAGGGCTGCTGCCGCCCTGGGAATTTGCCTGTGAGCAACGCAACACAAGCTTTGAGGCCTCCGCCCGGGGCCTCGCTCATGGCTCACCACAAGCTACAGTTGCCTGTCCTTTGGTAAATCCCAAAGGGCATCAACTTCTCCACGTTTCTGGTTATGGGGCCGTCAAGTTCTGAAGTTCTGGAGAAGGACTTAAAGGTGAACATAGGCCCTCGGCGAAGGCTCCCACGCTAAACTCGGGGTGATACATGTACTTGGAGCCAGCCTCCAAGTGTGTGTATATCTACACACTCACGCACAAACATATTATCTATCTATGTACGTTAAGTGAAGTATGACGAGAAAGGAAACTAGTTTCAGGGGGACATTAAGAAAAAAAATCAATCTTATTTCTTTGTATTTTCTTCTAGCATCTGTGAGAGTACCTGCCGCCTGTGCAAGGACCCAGGTGAGACATTCTCCAGGTGGAGCTGAGCCCAGAGTCTCGCCCAAGGCCTGGGCAGCCCAGCACACCCAACTCGAGAGGGCTATTGGCTTGGAAACACCTCTGTGAGTCCCTGGTGGCGGCACATGTGCCTCGCAATAGGCGTTTCATCTGGGATGAAGAAAAGTGGGGCAAAGAGGTAGAGGGAAGTCCAGCTTGGAGCTGTTTTAAGCCCACGTCCAAGGTGATGGTGGCATGACAGAAGAGAGGTGGTGGGGAAAAGGGAGGAATCAAGGGTAACTCCCAAGTTTTTGGCCTGAGCTAAAGGGGTGGCCAGTGGTTTCATCTACCAAGATTGAAGCTAGCCGGAGGGAGGACTGGACTTGGCCATCGGGTCTAGAGGTCAGAGGAGTGGTCCTGGCTGGAGAAACATTTGAGAGCACTGGGTGCAGATAGTATTGAAAGTCCTGGGGCCAGATGAGATCATCTAGACCAGGGTTTCTCAGCCACAGCATGACTGACATTTGAGCCAGACAATTCTTTGCTGTGGGGCCTCCTGGACATGGCAGGATGCTGAGCAGAACACCTGGGCTTCCTCCCACCAGAGGCCAGTAGCACTTTCCCAGTTGTGACCACCAAAAATGTCTCCAGACACTACCAAATGCCCCTTGGCATTGGGGGGCAAACTGCCCCTAGTTCAGAATCATACATCTAGATTAGGGGTGGATAACCTCTAGTCCACCAGCCAAATCCCACCCTCAGCCTGCTTTGGTACAGGCCAGCGAGCTAAGAATGCTCTTTACATTTTTATTTTTCCTCTTTGTTTTCTTCGGCTGCACCGCGCAGCTTGCGGGATCTTAGTTCCCTGACCAGGGATCGAACCCATGCCCTCTGCAGTGGAGGCACGGAGTCCGAACCCCTGGACCACCAGGGAAGTCCCTACATTTTTAAATGGTTGACCAAAAAAAATCAAAAGAACAATATTTTGTGACACATTACATGAAATTCAGATTTCAGTGTCCATAAATAAAATTTTGTTGGAGCACAGACACTGTCACGGGTTGACAAATCATCTATGCTGCTTCCTTGCTATCATGGTGGTGTGGAGGCCTGAGTAGGCTTCTGGATTTGCTGATATGGCAGTCTCAAACGGGGACCACGCTGTGGGCTGGGTGGGGCAGAAGCAACCCAGAGACACCATGTAGGGAGACAATTCTTTAGAAAATTCTGGCTCTAAGGGAAGAGAGAAATGGGGTGCCTTCTGGAGGGGAATATGGGGCAATGGAAGGTCTTCCCCCCTCAGATGGATTTAGTGGGTTGATAAGAAGAAAACCCTAGGGAGAGGGGAGCCTGTGAGGTGGGAGAGAGAAGAGAAATCCATTGCAGGAAAGAAGGAGAGAAGGGATAGGACAGGCGCACTCTGGAATCAAGGAGTGTGCTGAGCAAAGCCACCGCCCTGGCAGACGGGCCACCCAAAATAGGCCAGGTCCACCATGGTTGTGAAGAGGCCCGAGACAGCCTGTGGGCCCTGTGAGATAATTAAAGAAAGCAGAAGTTATGTAAGCAGACTTAGATAGCAGTTTGGGTGAAGAAGAAAGATGCTTAAACCTGGCTTTTGGATTATTTTAAAATCTTACTCTATTATTTGTGTTTATATATAAATTACTCTTTCTTCAAGCTATGTGCTAACTTAACTGCAAAATTATGTAGAAAAAGCCCCCAGGGGGTGATTTTATATTGTATTTCTAGTTTTCTCAGTTGAACGTTTTTTGAGAAGACTTTTTGTTTAAGTATCACACATACAAAAATGTGCAGTGAGATGGATTAGCACAAATAACAAAGGGCAAACATGTTCTGATGCCCTGACCAAGAGCTACAAACCTGGATCACACCCCACCGTCCTCTTGCACCCACCCCGTCATTTCACTGACCCTTCCCGAGGGTCACCATGATCCTCTTTATCACCAGAGTTTAATTTTGCCCACTTTAAAACCCCCAGTATTTAAATTCGAAGCAAACACACTGGCCCTGCAGGATGGCCCCCTGTGACTCACCTTGCCCACCTGGGCCCCTGTGAGAGCCCTACCCATTCTTGACTGCCCACTCTGGGTTTTCCTTCATAGGGTATCTATCATCTGATTCTGGACTTGGCAGGGCAGGTATGCTAGTCCCAGTTTTTAGGGCTGAGGAAATGGAAGTTCAGATCTGAATTAGATCTGACCTCCGATGCATAGGTCAGTGTCAGGGAGCTGATTTCCAAATCCAGGAATCTGTCTCAAAAGTCTGGTGCTCTCTTCTGCACTGTTTATAGATATGCATCCTGTAATTTTGGGGGGGAACATGGAGCCCTTTGAGGATCTGATGAAAACTCTGGCACCTCTCCCAGAAAAACGCACATCTCCACAGGTTCACAGATGTCAGCGTACAATTTCAGTGGGTTCCCAGACCCTGAAGGCCGCCCAAGGGCCCGAGGTACAAACCCTGGACATGAGCCATACCCCTAAATCACCAATGGAAATGTCACAGAAGCACAAGCCAGTGACATCAACACAGCCGTGGTCTCAGGTGTCGCCTTCTTCCGTGGCTGTCTAGGCTGTGGCCGGGTAGCTCTGTGGTTAAGGCACAATGCCAGGGTGGCCGATAAAGAGACCCTAGGACTTCCCTGGACATCCAGGGGTTAAGACTCCGCGCTCCCACTGCAGGAGGCGCGGGTTTGATTCCTGGTCGGGGAACTAAGATCCCACATGCCATGCAGCGTGGCAAAAGAAGAAAAAAGAAAAAGAAAAAATAAACCATAAAAGTTCTGTACTGTGTGCCAGACACTTGACAGACATGACGATCAATCCTTAAGACAACCCTGCAGAGGTAGAGGCTGTTTCCCCATTTTACTGATGGAAAAATTGAGGTTCAAAGAGATTAAGTAACTTGCTCAGGTTCCAGCTAGTACAAAAAGCGTGGGATTTGACATCATGTAAATCTGACGTCCAGGCCCTTGTTCTTTCCATTTCCTTTCTCACAGAGGGGGCTTTTAGCTTCCCTCTTGTGCTGCTCTGTCGATCCCCCCCCCCCGGAAGCTGGCAGGGAGTTTCTCTAAAGCGCAGGGCAGGGAGGGAGCTGACTGACAGCATGAGGATGCCTCAGTGCGTACTATCGCCATTCATGGGAAGTGACTCACTGGAGCCCTGCCACTTTGGGACTCCAGGGGACACATACACATTTCCTGTGTCTCAGCTAGAGCCTCGGGCATCGTGAGCTGCTGGAAGGGTAGATCTCTGAAGGCGGCCAGAGATAGAAAACCACCCAGCTCTGCATCCTGTGACAGAGAAGCCTCTCCCTGGGTTCATATGACAGAGCTATGTCACCTCTGGGCCTGTTTTGTCATCTGTAAAGTGGGGGTGAAGTTCAGACTAGCTCAGTGTTTGCTACTCAGTGTGTGGTCCTCCTAACCTCAGCATCAGCATTGCCCGAGAAGCGGCAAATTCTCCTTTCTGACAGTGACTCTTAAACTTTAATGTGCACCAACATTACCTGGAAGGCAATTTCCCAGCTGAGAACCACAGATCTAGATCAGGGGTCGGTTAAACTACAGCCCACCGGCCAAATCTGGTCCGCAGCCTGCCTTTTACAGGCTCATGAGCTGAGAATAGTTTTGACATTTTTAAATAGCTAGGAAAAAAATCAAAAGAAGAGTAATATTCGGTGACACATAAAAAATGATATGATTCAAATTTCAGTGTTCGTAAATAGGGTTTTGTTGGAACACGGTCACTCTCAGTCATTTACATATCACCTACGGCTGCTTTCCCATTACGAAAGCAGAGCTGAGTAGTTTCTACAGAAACCGTTCTCACTGATCTGCACTCTGCTGCTCAGCACAGTACACATCGCAGGGATGTGGTTAAACTCGATTTTGCCTCTTGGGCTGCAAAGCTAAAATGTTTACTATCTGGCCCTTTAGAGAAGTCTTTTGACCTCTGATCTGGGGAGAAGAGAGGAGAGCTCAGGGATGAGCTAGGATCTCTTCTGGGGGGAGAAAAGTAAGCTGTCAGGGGCTTTTGGAATCCGTGGAGGTCCTTATCTGTGCTGGGTCAGCCCTGAGAATCCTTTACACTGTTGCTTTGAGGGTGGTCTGGAAGGCCCCCCTGACCATTTGCCTGGATGAAAATCCCAATTCCACTTCTGGAGCAGGGCCTCTTAACTGGAAGCCCCCCGGAAGAAAGGCTCCAGGGATTCTCTGCAAGCTTTAATGCCTGTGGGTATTTTCTGGGGAGACCCCTGGAGGTGTTAGTCATCTCCCTGACTCTCCCCAAAACCCTGAGCATCCTTTTTTTCCTTTGGGGCACACATTTTGTCTTCTTCCAACCTCTCCTTTCAAAACGTTAAAAGTCCCTGGAAGGGTAACACCCTACGTACACATCCCTCTTACCTAGAAAAGGGGGAGGTAGTCTGAGTGCATGAGGCCCGCCTTAGTAAAGTCCTGGGAGTCTGCGGAGGGGTGGAGGGAGGGGGGCGGGCAAACCGAGGCGAAGGAGACATTCGGAGAGAGGGAATGTAATCAGAAAAGGGCCTCTTTTCTGGACTCCCCTCACTCTAGAATCCACTTCTCCTCACAGGCAAGAGGCAAGACAGGCTCGGGCCGGTGGACCAGTGTCAGTCACCCTTCACCGGGGGGCACCTCCGCTCCCCAGAGCCCACGAGGCTCCCGCCTCGGGCAGTGCCCCAGCAAGTCTCAACCCTGGCCCTGGGATTCCAGGTATTTTCCCAGCCCGCCCCACCTCATCTAATTGCTTTCCAGTCAGCTAATCCTTGGCCCACGCCCTCAGCTCCAGCCAGGCAAGGCACCTCAGTGTGGCCAGCAGCAGCTCCTGAGACTTCCCACAGCCCGCGCGCGTCCAAGCCTGGGGCAGCCTCTCGACTCTCCTTGCCCAAACCACATCCTCCTCCCTCTTCCCCACACCTCCAGCTCTCCTCTGACTAACGTGTCCAAAGCAAGCCGCGCTCGGTCCAGTCCAGACCAAAAGCAGCAGATGAATTCATTCCCTCCTGTCCCCGCCTCCCTCGAAACTCGCCATATCCTGGCGATCCGGGGAGAACCAATTAGCAGAAAGTGGAGTCCTACCTACCGTTCAATTCCTGGAGCTAATTGTTTTAAGCAGGGCTTCAGCCTTAATTAAAGGATAATTAGTTAGTGAATGTGTGTTTGCATTTCCTAAGTCTGGCTTTTAACCCTGGGAAACCAGATTCAGCAAATACTTTTATGTTGCAGTACCTCTGAGTAAGGGACAAGGTCTTAATTGCAGAAATGGCTGTCCCGAGAACAACAGTGTAACCAAAAGGGCAATGGAAGAATGAGCTAATTGTGTCTTCCATGGCCTGGGCCGCGCTTTCTGTTTAGCCATTGTGAGCAGGAGACGGCAGCTGCCTGCCCTGCCGGGGCTGCCCCTCCTCGGTCTGTGGACTCTTCTTAGCTCTGTCACGCAGCCTGCCATCCTGGCCACCCACGACCTCTTTTTCCCCCTTCTGTGTTTTTCTTCTCTCTTACCTTTTCCACCTCCCCCTTTCCCTCTCTCCATCTTTTTTTTCATTCTGGGGTCACAAGGATTGCCTTCTGCAGACCCCCTCAGGGACCTCTCGCCAACCAAGCAGCGTTAGCATGTTGATTATGAGTTTAAAGTCTCAGCTCGGGCTTCCCTGGTGGCGCAGTGGTTGCGCGTCCGCCTGCCGATGCAGGGGAACCGGGTTCGCGCCCCGGTCCGGGAGGATCCCACATGCCGCGGAGCGGCTGCGCCCGTGAGCCATGGCCGCTGAGCCTGCGCGTCCGGAGCCTGTGCTCCGCAACGGGAGAGGCCACAACAGAGGGAGGCCCGCGTACCGCAAAAAAATAAAAAAAATAAATAAATAAATAAATAAATAAATAAAGTCTCAGCTCACACCGCCTTCCTTTGCTTCTGGGTGCTCAGAGAGAGAAGCTATACGGATACTTTTGAGACTTCGGGCATCCAGATACTCTTGGGATCCAGACTGTTCCAAAAGCCCGAGGATTCCAGAAGCTAGCCTCCAGACCTACATGGTTCAGTACAGGAGCCACCAGCCACCCGTGGCCCTGAGCACTTGAAATGCGCCGAGTCCGAACTGAGAGATGCTTTAAGTGTAAAATACACGTTGGATTTCAGACTTAGTACAAAAAAGAATAATAGAAAAAAATCTCACTGCTGTTTCTTAATATTGATTATACGTTGAAATAATACGTTGGCTATATTAGATAACATAAAAGATATTGAAACTAATTTCACTGGTGCCTTTTAAAAAACGCAGCTACTAGATAAGGTACAGTGACATAGCGGCTGCCATTATATTGTACTGGATGTGTTGCTTCATCGCTGGGATTGTGCTGTGATCGTCAAGGGCTAAGAGGTTTCGTTCTCCTCAGCGTTTGTGACTGTGGGTGTCCTCTCTCACCCGCTCCACTCTCCCACCTCTTGTGTCGAGGCCTCACCTTCTTCCGACCCTCACAGCACCCTCCTGTGCCCAGTGCATCCTCCTTACTCCTCCTCCTCAGGGGAGAGGCAGGAGAGGAAGGCTCTGCTCCTTGATTGCCTCCCCAGGCCCAGCTGAAGCCGGCAGGGGACCGAGCAGGTGCTCACTCAGTGGCCCCTCCACAATCCCTTCCCCAAGGCTCTCGATCTATGAAGCAGGGCCAGAAGCCCACCCTGACTTCTCACGATGGTGGCTCATAGGATTCTGACTTTGGACAGGCTAATTAAATCTCACATGAAGCCTGGCAGACAGAAGTCGAGAAAAGACCACTTAACTAGAGCGAAATGTGGGGACAGAACACGGGCAGCTTCATTGACTCGCAGCATTTTCTGCTCACCTTCTGCGCACACTCCTTTGAGTTGGATTTCGGGGGGAGTGTTCCTCTTCCCTCCCTCGTTCTGTGCTCATCTCTAGGGACCACGGTCAGCCAGTCCCACTCTGCTTGCTCACCTTGCCTCTTCAAGGATTCTGGAATTATCTCCCCTGAGCAATCTTCCTGGATTCACTCTAGAAGGGTGACTGTTGTTTCCTGCTTTGTTCAGTCTAGACATTCTATTTCATTAATTTATTCAACAGGATTTATTGAGCACCTACTATATGGCAGGCACTGTTCCAGGCACTGGAGATATAGCTATGAACAGAGTAGACCAGCCCCTGCCTTTAGAGAGTTTCCATGCTAGTTGGGGAGCCAGAAAACAAGCAGATTAACAAAGAAAACTCTTAAGGTAGAGTCAGATACTAGTCAGGGCTATGGAGAAAAAGAAAGCAGGCTGTGAGGAGTATCGTCCGGGAGGGTCCCTCTGAGGAACTGACACCCAGAAGAGGTCTGGAAGGATACCTGGAAGGGCATTCTCCCAGAAGGAACGGCAAGGACAAAGGCCTTGACTTCGTCTACTGTGTTCCTTCACATTTTTTCTCATTAAGAAGCACTTCATTTTCTACGATATGAATATGCTGCTGGCTGATCCCTTTACTCTATGTCTTTTGTTTTTCATGTCTTTGTTTTGTGTGTCCTGCTGCAACGAAGGGAGGAAGTCAACTTGTAATTAGCAAATCTACTAAATTACGTTTAATCCTCATCCCGACAAGGAACCGAGGGCCAGAGTGGGTAAGCTGCCTGGGTCTGTCTAGCTCTGAAGTCCACCTCTCCCCACACACCCTTCTCTTCTGGCTACAAGAAAGGCTGATCCTGGCTGGCCCAGGCCTCCGGTTACCTACCGATCGTTGCTGGCAGCACTGACAATGGAGCCATCGATAAGGAATTGGGCTCTGGCTAGGACTTGAGGTAGACATTAAAGAGGAGAAAAGGTGGTTCCTAACTTGCTGGTTTCCACACCAACAAGTGCTGCCTAAACATCATCTACTCTGAAGGTGGGGCAGCAGCGAGTGGGGTATCATCAGCTGCTGGCTTTAAATTCTTTGACCCCGAGAGCTGGAGCAGGTTAAAGAAAGATCAGTGTGGGTCCTGGAGAGACTTGCGTGTGATTTATGCACCAGCTCCAGTAGACAGCAGCTCTGTGAGGGCGGGGACCACGCACAGCATGCTCGTGCCAGGCCCCAGCAGCCCGCTCATCCCTTGGCACCCAAACTGCTGGGTGGAGGGGACCCGAGCTGGGGCAGGAAGGGCTGGCAGGGCTGGGATGGGGGATGGGCAAACCACGGGGAGGCGTTTGTTGAGGGACGCTGAGCCAGGATTCACTGGGGCTGCTTACAACCTCCTTGTGGGTGGGAAATAGGCAAACATTTTTTTTTGACTTCTGTGTTATCTGAAGTTACTGATGGCCATTTTTTTTACCCCACAGCTCCTGATTTCTTATCCTCTAAATATATAGGTCACTCCCTCTCCCTCCCAGCCAATCCCCACTCCCCTGCCCGGACCTAAACGCCCACAAAGTGTCCCAGCTTGTCTCCCCACATGCTCCCCAGCTGGCTGAGCAGCCTCTGACATCAGCCCACTGGGAAAACGCCACTGGGACAGAGCGAGGGGAAGGATCCTTTTTTTCCAAACCCAAAGGATTTTAAAAAATCTATGGACAGACGCATGCGTATGTGTACACGTATATATGTGTGTATCTTGTACACAAACTCTAGCAAGAAACAATGCATCCTCCACCTTCCACTCGCCAGCTTAGAAAAAGAATCCACACCCCGGCCCCTCCCCGTCCCTGCCCGCCTTCTGCGCGACTCTGCAGAAAGCAGGGGCCTCTTGAAGTTCAGACATTAATTACTGAGTTAGAATATTTTTCAAAATTACAAGGCGTGGCCCCAGGAGATAAGAGGAAGCAGGAGGAGAGCGCGGAGCGTGGTGGGGAGGTGGGGAGAGGAGGTCCGCCCAGGGCGGCGGAGGCGGGGCTGGGGGCTGGGCCGGGGGAGGCCCCGTGCCTCCAGGAAGAGCACCCCACCCCCAACCCGCAAGGCCAGGCGCCCCCTGCAGGCAGCGCCGGGAGAAGGCGAGAGGCCGTGCCGCAGGGGGCCTCCGTGGGGGAGGGGAGGGACTGGAGGACAGCGATGCAGGACGTTTCTCTCTGGCCCTGAGCAGAGAAGTTTAGACAGCTCTACCTCTTACCTCTCCACTCGAGGGCTTAAACGTAAATTCCTGCTAGAAAATGGTTATGTTAATTAAAGCCGTCTTCAACGAAGGAGAGATAGATCAAATCAGTCCCCCTCTATAATTAGGAGGATTGATGGCGCTGAGGACTCGCTGGGAGGGAACTTGTTAGGAGTGGCAGCAATTCAATCTAACTTAAAAAAAAAAAAAGTCGAATATTTGCTGTTTAAGAACAGCCGCTCCCACCTATATGTCCTTGACACGGCAACCGAATTCTCAGAGAGCCACATCTTTTCTGCGTCTCTAAATTTTAGAGAAAATACCGAAAGCTTGCAACTGCACCACCTTCCAAAACGGAATTGAAGAGATGTCCTCCTGAGCCATGTTGAGATTGGTTTGGAAATCTCTTGAGTTTTAAGACTGTTTAAAAACGGTTCTGGCGTGGAGACTGGTTTCCCTTTGGAAACCAGTGTCTGGTGGAAGCTGGTATTTTTATAACTCCAGGCTCTCTATCAGATCCTGTGTTACCATGGTTGCTAAGGAGAACACTGGCTTCAAATTTCACATTTCAGTTTGCAGAGTCTGGCTAAGGAAGTAGGACAGTTAAAGGGGGGGCTGGGGGAGGGTCGGGGAGTGGGGGTGGGGTGAGACCTGAATTTTATCTTGAGGAGGCCTCGCCTCAGGTGGGGACACACCAGGGTGCTCGTGTGTGTGTGTGTGTGTGTGTGGGGAGAGGGTGGGGGGGGAGGGGGGGGGGGGGGGGGGGGGTGGGGTGGGGGTGAGACCTGAATTTTATCTTGAGGAGGCCTCGCCTCAGGTGGGGACACACCAGGGTGCTCGTGTGTGTGTGTGTGTGTGTGTGTGTGTGTGTGTGTGTGTGTTTTGGGGGGGATGTCTGAGTAGGTCAGCGGCATCACACCACAGAGTGACTTGGCTGCCGAGTGGAAGAGGGGACGGCAGCTCTGGAGGGGACAAAAAACTGTGGGGAGTTATTTCTGCAGAGGTTACAGGAATGGTTGCTTAAGCTGGGTATTCATAGCAGCAGCTGCTGGACCTGCAGGAACTCTGCCGCTAAACCAGCGCCCAGGGGCTGTGTACCTGCCCTGGGAAGGCTGCAATCTCAGAGGAACATTCCAAGCGGGGTCTGTGCCTAAGACTAGGGCTGGAATAAACTGTTCATGGAGGAAGGTTCTCCTGAATTTTCAAGCTTCGTTCCAGTCCTTCCCTTCCTGCTTCTTAGCCTGCTTGATTGAAGGCTCTAGTCAGAGGGTTCTCGGCTAAGATGCCCTCGCCAGGCAGATCTTGTCTCATCTGCCTTCTGGGCACCCACATTTCCGCTTGCCACTCTCACCTTATTTTGAGCACTGTACTTTCCACCATGCACTGACTTATCTGTGGGCCTCTCTGGCCAGGGAGTGCCCCAGATTTATTTCACTTTGTCTCAGCACATGTCTAGCAGGAAAAGTGTCTGGGAGACTTTTCAGTTCAGTAAAGAAATAGCATTTTTCTCAGTGTTTGTTGAATGAATAAACAAACTCTCCTTTATGCTTTCCATGGTGTTGCTCTCCAGCTTGAAACCCTCTCAGAGAGAGGTTCTCAGTATCACCTTGTGTCCACCAGAGTGCCTCTGCTGGGAGCCAGTGCCGGCCCATGACCCACCCATCGGGCCGTCTCTTTACCACACCACACAGACGGGGCGTGCTTCATTCTGGCTCCCAGCCCTCCGCTCAGAGTTTTCTTCCTGGGGGCCTTTCTCCTCCCCTGCCAATACCTGTCTGAAGCCCACTTCCCCTTAAGCTGTAGTCCCCTTTCCCCTTTGCCCCCAGCAGCTGCCCACACTCCTAAACTCCCTCCACCTCTATATTTGTACAACCCATCATAAATGTTCACAGCTGCTTGATTTCTGGGGATGTGGTAGCCAAGTGGATTGTAAGCCTTTTCGGGGAGGATCACAACTTGTACTCCTTCCTTCTAGTACAACTAGGAAACTTTGCAGTTCAGTAAGAAACTAGCTTTGTCTCAAACCAAATCACTGCTTACGGAATGGACACAGGGTCCTGAACAAAATGCAGTCAGGGTTACGTGACAGATGAGACGCAGCCTATCCTCAGGTACCGATGGAAGGTGGAAATGATTTTAAAGCAATCAAGAAGAAGTCACCAGGCATTCATCCAACCACTGGTAAAGGCCATGTCCAGAGAGTGGGTGTTGGCAGGCTGGTGTGGATGTGAGTTCTGCAGAATGCTGCAGGAAGAGTAAATTGGGGCGGGGTGGGGACGTGGTGGTAAGTGAACCTGGTCTTGAAGGTGGGCTAGAGTCAGGTAGGAGGAGGAGGAAGATCACGCTCAAGGCAGGAGGAAAGTAAGAGACCTTCTGTGGAAACACAACAGGAACAGGGTGGCTGCAGCTGTAGGACTCATGAGAGGCTCTCCAGGAAAAGGGGTTGCGATCGTGGGGGGCCTTGGTGCCCAGTTAGGAGAATGGATCTTACTTTCGGGGGCTCCTGTGATGCGATACTTCTCTCGAGTAATGCCTGGAATACGGTTTGCTTTCAATAGCAATTCACATGTCAGCTCACCGAGGGGCTGTCACACACTACTTGCTTCATGTGAACATCTCACTTATTTTAAGCCTTAAAACAAACCCGCAGAATGAATTATTCCCATTGTTCCCAGGCAAAGAGAAAATATTGAGGTTCAGAAAGATGAAGAATTAGGTTAAAGCCCCACAGCTAGTAGGTGGCTGAGCTGGGATTCAAACTCTGGTCTCTCTGGCTCTTCCGGTGGTACCTTTCCACGTGCCCTTTGCTCATCAGTGGCCTCACGAAATGCACCTAGGATGCGGCTACTTGTGTTTCTTAACCTTGGCTGCACGTTGGAGTTATATGGGAAGCTTAAATCTCCCCCCCACTCCCATGCCTCCTCAAAACCCATCCCCAGAAAGTTTGATTTAATTGGTCTGAGAATTTGTAATTTTGTAAAAGCTTCCCAAAGATTAGAGGGGGCAGGGAGGGGGCAGGCACTCCCCACCCCTGCCAGGGATGCAACTGAGAGTCCTGGGCTGCATGGAGGATAATTTGGAGTCTCTGCTTCCTCTTAGGGTCCATCACCACCCTGGGCACAGACGACCTTGGTCTCTTCCAGCCCCAGGGGGGCCCTGCCTTGGCCCCAGCTGGGTGGCTAGACACAGCCCCATCTCCTGCTCTCGGGAAGGGAGGAATGGTCCCACTGGAAGTTACCTCTGAGGAATGCTCTGCTTGACTCTCTCAGCCCTGTGAAAGAGTGGAGGATCTCCACCCACACCCACTTCATCTCAGCCTTTTCCGAGGTCAGATTTCCCCCTGGAGCCAAAACAATGTGAGCAATTGAATGCACACTCACGCAAAAAGTTAAAAAAGTGGCTCTCTCATTGTTGCACGGAGCAATTTCATTTCCGGAGAAGCCTGACTCGTTGCCCTCTGTGTTCTCCTCTACAGCCTGCGCGCCTGCCAGCCTCCTCCAGGAGCCCAGCCAGTTGCATCCCTGGGGGGATTGTGGCTCAGAGACACCCCTCAGTGGAAGGGCAGGGAGGGGCAGATGGGGTTTCTGGTGCCTGGGGGAAGGAGAGCAAGGGAGCCAACCAGAGGGAGAGGTTGGTGGGGGGTCACAGAGGGGTGCAGAGGGAGAAGAGATTCCTGACAGAGGCACCCTCTCCCTTCCTCCACTCTGACCTCTGGCTATGGCTGCCGGACTCAGAAGAGGGCAGGAGGATGGGAATGCAGAGAGGAAAGGTGGGATGTTTGGGGGAGGGAGGAAGGATGAGGGGGAGTGGATAGAAACGCCCACGGTGCATGGGGAAAGTCGACTCAGAGGAAACAAGTGTGAGGGGTTAAAATCCACCGCAGTATCCCCTGCAGAGGAATTTTCAACAAAGCTCTTGAAGTAAGGGGCCCAGAGAGAACAATTCACTGATAACTTGGAGGAGTCTAGCAACATCACCACTAGGTTACAGCGGTGGCAGAGAGCCTTGTAGGGTCAGGAAAAAGGGGATGAGGGATGGCACTGGGTGAGCCAGACCCCAAACCTGCCAGGTCAGTTCCAGGTGAGACGGGAGATGATAAGACCCTTAGCTCAGGCCACAGAACTGATTACAGCCCTCCTGTGTGTGGAACCCTTGCAGTCACAGTTTGGCTGAGGACCTTAGCAGGATGAAGGGGTCCTTAGAATGCTATTAAAAACAGCTTGAGGGACGTCTTAGCATTTGTTTGTGTCTTTAATTTCTTGCACCAGTATTTTGTAGTTTTCAATGTACAAGTCTTTCACTTGCTTAGTTAAGTTTATGCCTAAGTATTTCATTCTTTCTGATGCTATTGTAAATGAGATCATTTTCCTAATTTCCTTTTTTGGATAGTTTGTTTTCAGCATATAGAAATGCAATTGATTCTTTTGTATGTTGATTTTTATCCTGCAAATTTACTGAGGTCATTTTTTAGTCCTAACAGTTTTTTGTGTGTGGAGTCTTTAGGGTTTTCTATATACAAGATCATGTCATCTGCAAACAGACAATTTCACTTCTTCCTTCCTGATTTGGATATCCTTTTATTTCTTTTTCTTGCCTAACTGCTCTGGCTGCGACTTCCAGTACTATGTTGAATAAGAGTGATGAGACTGGGCATTCTTTGTCTTGTTCTCGATCTTGGATTAGAAGACTAATATGTGTAAAATGTCAATACTACTCAAAGTGACCTACAGATTCAATGCAATCTCTAATCAAAATTCCAGTGTTATTTTTCACAGAAATAGAAAAAAAAAAATCTAAAACTCACATGGAACCACGAAAGACTCCAAATAGCCAAAGCAATCTTGAAACAATTTGAAAAAGAACAAATCAGGAGGCATCATACAGCCTGATTTGAAAATATATTACAGGGACTTCCCTAGTGGCGCAGTGGTTAAGAATCTGCC
Organism: Physeter macrocephalus; assembly: GCF_002837175.3. Classification (NCBI taxonomy): domain Eukaryota; kingdom Metazoa; phylum Chordata; class Mammalia; order Artiodactyla; family Physeteridae; genus Physeter; species Physeter macrocephalus. Next base: position 38,819 of record NW_021145710.1, on the reverse strand, counting down.
TGCCAATGCAGGGGACACGGGTTCAATCCCTGGTCGGCGAAGATCCCACATGCCACAGAGCAACTAAGCCCGTGAGCCACAACTACTGAGCCTGCGCTCTGGAGCCCGCGAGCCACAATTACTGAAGCCCACATGCCTAGAGCCTGTGCTCTGCAACAAGAGAAGCCACCACACCACAACGAAGAGTAGCCCCCACTTGTCGCAACTAGAGAAAGCCTCCACGCAGTAATGAAGACCCAATGCAGCCAAAAATAAATAAATAAGATAAATAAATTGATACTAAAAAAAAGAAAATATATTACAAAGCTACAGTAATTAAAACAAACATATAGACTAATGGTACAGAATTGAGAGCCCAGAAATAAATCCATGCATGTATGGTCAACTGTGAGGGAGTGGATAGAAACAAAGGTGCCAGGAAAGCACAATGGGGAAAGCATGGTCTCTTCAACAAATGGTGTTGGGAAAACTGGGTATTCACATGCCAAAGAATGAAACTGGACTCTTAGCTTATACCTTACACAAAAATAAACTAAAAAATGGATTAAAGACTTTTAAACATAACTCCTGAAACTATAACTCCTTGAAGAAAACATAAGGGAAAAGTCTCTTGACATTGGTCTTGGCAGTGATTTCATGGATCTGACACCAAAAGCAAAAACAGAAAAGTGGGACTACATCAAACTACAAGGCTTCTGTACAGCAAAGTTAACAACAGAGTGAAAAGGCATCCTACAGAATGGGAGAAGATATTTGTAAACCATATATCTGATAAGGGGTTAATTTTCAAAAAAATTTAAGGAACTCTTACAACCCCAAAGCAAAAGAAACTAATAACCAGATTTTTAAAAAATGGGCTAAGGATTTGAATAAACATTTTTCCAAAGAAGACATACAAATGGCCAACAGGCATATGAAAAGATGCTCAAGGTCACTAATCATCAAGGAAATGCAAATCAAAACCACCCCACACCTGTTAGGAAGGCTATTATATATATATATATATATATATATATACACATAACTACAAAAGATTAAAAAGTGTTGAGAAATTAGAACTCTTGTACATTGTTGATGGGAATACAAAATGGTACAGCTTCAATGGAAAACAGTAGGAAGGTTCCTCAAAAAATTAAAAATAGAACTTCTGCAGTATATCATCCGGCAATCCCACTCCTGGGTATTTCTCTAAAAGTACTGAAATCAAGATCTGGAAGAGATATTAGCACTTCCATGTTCATTGCAACACTATTCACAGCAGCCAAGATGTGGAAATAATCTAAATGTCCATTGAGAGATGAATAGATTTTAGAATGTGGTCTATACACAATGGAATACTAGTCAGCCTTAAAAAAGAAGGAAATTCGCAATATGGGACAACATGGTTGAATCTGGAAGACATTATGCCAAGTGAAATAAGCAGTCACAGAAGGACAAATGCTGCATGTTTCCGTTTATATGAGGGATCTAAGATAGTCAAATTCATAGAAACAAAGAATAAGATAGGAGTTGCTGGAGGCTGCGGGGAGGAGGAAGTGGGGGGTTGCTAATCACCAGGTATAAAATTTCAGTCATGCCAGATGAATAAATTCTAGAGATCTGCTGTACTACGTTGTGCCTACAGATAACGGTACTGTACTGTATACTTAAATAGCTGTTATGAGAATAGATCTCATGTTAAGTGTTCTTACCACAATAAACATTTGAAAACATTAAAAAAAATTAAAAAGAGCTCATGAGGCAAATATGAGCTGTAAACAGTAGGGCAAGAAGACTCACGCAGCTTCTGGTCACCAGTACTACTCCTCACTCACTTGGAAAACCATCTTGGCAGAAACTGTTTGCTCTTAAACAATTAAAGAGCTTGTTGAAAATTATTCTTCTCCATCCCTCGAAGAGGGATCTCTGATTGGCACATGCTATTTATGGCAAAAACAGGATCAATCCCACAAAGATCTATTTGGCTTCCACCACAGAGTAAGCGCTGGGTATGGACGAGAATAGAATAAGAGCAGCTCCCGCTTCTGCTTGTAAGGCAGTGAAGCAGGGTGTTTAGGAGCAGGGACTCGGGCAGTCACGTCTGGATTCCGATATTGACTCTGCTGCCCGCTAACTGTGTGGCTGTGAGCAAGCTGTCTGATCTGTCTGTTCTCTGGAAAATGGGGATGATAATCTTCAGGGTGTTGCCTGAGTTAAAAGACAAGAGAATGCATTAAGTGCTTTGGACAATGCCTTCCGCTGTACTGTTATCAATACTAAAAAATCCTCCAAGGTGATGTAAAAAGGATTGGAGCTATAAGAATGGAGTGCACTGCCTCGCTCAGGAGGGAGCTCCTGGTACACTCGGCTGGGGGTGGGGACAGGGGAGGTTCCAGAAGAGGTGGCTTGAGCTGGGCCTGGAAGGAGGTGTTTTAGGGCCAGGAAGAGAGAGACTCCAAGGATGGAGTCCAGGATTTCAAGCTTGAGTGACTGAGAGAGAGTTAATTCAACTAGGTCAGAGTGTGGAAGGAAATGCCCAGGGGCCTCGCTCTAGGGCAGGGCATCTCTCCGAGAGCTGGCTGTCCTCCAGCCTGAAGGGGCTCAGGGGCTAAGCACACGCTCAATCCGGGGAAGCCCCTCATCCAGTGAAGGTGGCCTCCGTGAGCATGAAGACCCCGAGACTGAGGATTTTGTATCTTTCCCTTAGGTTTGTTCCAAACGAGACTCTTCGCCCCAAGATGGCCTGTGGGTTTGTGTTTGACTCGGGGGCGTCAAGGAAAGGGGAGCAGGGGAAGCCTTAGGGGGTGGTGCCGAAGCAGAGGATGGAGTGGGTGTCCCATGACACTGCGAAAGGGCAGTTGGGGATTCCTGGGGCTGCCATCTGGCCACAGTGGGGCAGGAAGGCTGGGTCCGGGCCACGTGAGGACAGGGAGTGAGCAGGAGGGTTGGGGCACCGCTGGCACATCCTGTTGGAAGGCTCGAGGCTTGACTTGGGATGTGTCTAGTGTGCAGCCAGAGATGCTGGCCTGGGGATGGTTCAGGGAGCTGGGATGACCTCAGGGCAGGGTGGGCCCTGTACATTTGGGGTCAGCCACCTGCATGGCCCCGGGGAAAGAGCCTAAACTTTTCCAGCATAGAGAAAGGCAGCGGCAGTGATTTTGGCTTCTAGAAACGTCCTAGAGCTGGCTCAACCTGCTTTGGGACGTGGGTCAGACCTGGGTATGCGTGTATGTGTCATGAGGTACAGGAGGCAGCAGCTGACCCTAAGAATTCAGGGGTCTCCCCACGTGGCCTCAAGCAGAGAGTTTGGAACGCAGGGCGGTGGTTTCCTCTTTTACAAAATGGTGAAAACCATTGATCATTTATTTACCCTTCAAGTTTACCGTGAGCCTGGCAGGGTCTGTGTGAGTTTAATGCAACAAACAAGTGTGCGTCAGGGGAGGCTCCTTATTTCTGGTCTGTGCAGACCTCCTGGCACTTGCCGGATCTCACACCAGAAGGTTCGCACTACCTCAGGTGTTGTCAGAAGTGTCCCAGCAGCCAGGGCCAGGGCTCGGCTGTAGCCCTGCTTCCTGCTTGGGGGAGCAGGTGACAGCAACACCAGGAGGTGCCCAGATCACGCAGAGGGAACATGTTGGGGCAGTCTGGGTCACTGCCCTAGAACAGTGCTGCTCCCTGCCTTGAGGTGGGTGGTCAGGGGTGCAGGGCAGCTCAGGCAAGGATGAGAGGACTCCAAGAGGCCATCTGGGCCAGCCCCCTGCCTCCAAGAGCGCTACCTTCAAAGCATCCCAAACGGATGCAAAAAGCATAGCCATGGCCTATCTTGGTACTTCAGTCTGAGCTGAGGACACTTTGAGAGTGAACTCAAGTTGGAAGAGGTCATTGCCTGAATCTGAGAAACAAGTCTGAATTCAAGTACGTTTGTCAAGAAACATCTCTGGCTATGTGAAGTGGTAGAGGCTTACAGGGCCACAAAGCACCCAGGAGAGGCCTGCGTGCTCTGCTTTCATGCAGATCCATGCAGTCTGGAATGAATGTGCTGTTTTCCTATAAATGGATGCTTCAAAAACATTTACAGATACCCCCTCTTTTCTCTTAAACTGCTCTATTATCTTTCTTCCAGAAACACAAAAGTGTCTCTTGACCGCATACCTCCCCTTTAGCTGACAAGTTCTCTTTCCCTGTGGCCTTTCACAGAAGCACTTCTCCAAAAAGGTGTCCACACTCATGCCCTCACCTCCACCGACTCCCCAACGAGGCAAACGTAGCTTCTGTTCTCACTCCACTGACACCGTGGGGCCCCTCCTTGTTGCCAAACCCAGGCCTCTTCTCTGTCCTGGTCCCACTGATTCCCCAGAGGCTGTTCCTCTTGGGACCAGCATCTTGGGACCAGCTGCTGAGGGTGGGAAGGGACCAACACCTGTGAGGTGTGGGCTGGCCCCGCTGGACAAGGGCTGTGATGATTGCGCCCTCCTGGCTTGTTTCCAGCCTCCCGGCCACTCCTTGTCTACCTCCCCTCCTCCGTCTCACCCCCCCACCCCCACCCCTGGGTGACCCCATCCAGTCCCCAGCACCGGGTACACGTTAACCCTTCACACAGTGCTGAAGCCTGTGTCCCCAGGGATGGCCAACAGGCCACCCAAACTCTCGGTTTTCATCCACACTCTACTTGTTTCTCTTCCAGCTTCCCCATCCCAGGAAATGGTGCCAGCAGAGTGGTAGATGAGGACCCTACGTCACTTCCTCCCTTCTCTGTATCTCACGTCAGCAAGTCCTGTTGGTTCTAACTCAAAGATATAACTGGAATGCAACTGGCCCTCCCCCTCCTCACTCTCATGACTGTGTTTTGAGCCACCAGCCTCTCACTGGACACACCAATAGCTTCCACATTTGCCCTTCAGTTCTACCCCTTGAGAGCTGCCAAGGGTGACCCTCCAAAGTGGGTTATGATACCTCGTAGGGTAATCACCCCACTGACTTCTTGCTTCTTAAAAGTTTCTTTATTATCCTTATTTATTTCTTTATCAGAGGAAATTTAGCAGGAAATATTTTTTAAAATAAATAATTCAATGGTAAACCAATCCAGTCCAAAGATCTAGTCACGCAATATTTTCTGTAGGCAGTGTTCTAGAGTATGAATGACTGCAGTCTGAGTTCATAATACTTTCCTTTGGGGGATTATTTCCTTTTACGTAAACTCAATATATAAAAACCTGGGTAGAGTAAACAAAAGCACCAGGGAGTTCCGTTTCTCTTAACCAAATGATTGATCACTTTAAGTGGTACAAGGCTTGTGGCTTTCCTGGTGCATCAGAGATGGAGATGCGCGACGTTAGCCGACAGGGCAGCCCCCACGCTCTCGCGCAGGGCAGGCAGAGACTTACCTCCCTGAGACAGGTGTAGATGGGGCAGACGAGCACGCGGAAGGGCTCGCCCGTGCTGCTGCGCATGGTGCCGAAGACCTCGCACAGGAAGGTGATGAAGCCCAGCCAGCGCTCCACGTCCTGCTGCTGCAGCTCCTCCCGCACTGTGAAGTCCTTCTGCGGAGGCACAAGAGACCACGTCAGCTGCACAGGAGCTGGGAGGGGCCCGGGCACCACCCCGGTCTGCCGCGGTGCCTGCTGGCTAAGGGCTAGGCCCGGGCAACTGGTAAACCCCATGATTTCCATGAGAAGGGCGATGGGTGACCCGTGGCTGGCGCGTGAATGCTGAAGACTCACTTGTGGGCAGAAAGACCACCTTGACCTTTAGCCATAGCACCTCTTCTTCAGTGCCCCCAGATTGGGGAGCCCTACAGCCTTGCCTCACTGACCCAGATACTGAGGTGGAGGGAATGAGATAAAGGGGGAGATGACACCTTTCCCAGTCATCACCTCCTCCATTCAACTCCCTGGGGCTAAACTATCTCCTTTGCTAACCTCCAAATCATGCCCCCACAGCAGTGAGGGTAACCACACACCCAGCAATGGGATCTAAGGCCCATCTTGGCCCCAGCACTGGGCTAGAGACACAGCTACAACCCCTGCCAGCAAGTGGCCCAGAGCATAGAAGGAAAACTAGAGGCATTCATTCACCCATTCATTCATCCTCCTTAAAAATACCGTTGCCCCACTGTGTGCCAGGCACTGCTCTAGGGGGTAAGATAAGACATGTACATTCATTTTAGTTCATTCAGTTATGAATGAACTAAAAGCCATCGGAGGGTTCCAGGTAAAGGGACTTTGGGGAACTCAGAGGTAGGAGTTATTCCTTCCTTTCAACTGGAAATTGGCACCTTGGAAGAGCTAGGATTCTGACCTGAGAACCTGGGGGAATTTCAGGTGAAGCAATGACCACAGGTGAGGCACCAGGAAGGTAACACGGAAGTTTGGGAAACAGGGAGGTCTTAGCCAACCTGTCCCCATTGTAGGTGGGTAGAGAGGAAAATGGGGGCAGGGCTGGGAAAGGAGGTTGGGTCTAGAGTGTGGATAGTTGAAACCAGCCAAGGAGTCAGGTTCCATGTGATGGTTGGTAGGGAAGGTTTTGGGGGGTCATTGAAATGCCTTGGTCATACCTGCGCTCTTTAGAAGGTTAACATGGCATGGGTGTGGAGACCAGAAAGGAGGCCACTGCAAAGGTCCAGACAGAATGAAATAAAAACCTGAACTCTCTGGCAATTGAAAGATAAGAATCTGTGGTAGATTAGGTTATGTTCAGAAATTTCTTCCGCCTTTCCCCTGGTCTTTGGGTTTGACCTTGTGACTTGCTTTGGCCAGTAGAATGAGGCAGAACTGACAGGGTGCCACTTCTGATCCTGGTCCTTAAGAGGCCTTAAGTATTTACGTTTACTCTCCTGTGCTGCTTCCATCATTGTGAGAAGACCATCCGTGGGGTGGCCCAATGGTCCCAGGAGGAGGATGAATTACTTTTCCTGCTGCCCCAGACCCTGCAGAGGGTGCTGTACTGCGGGCCTTGAAGTCATGAAACTTTGGGTAGTTCTATCCTCATGAACTTCTGTTTATCCCACTATATCTTTATGTGGTCAGAGCAGGGGCAGGCATTACCATTCCCATTTTAGAATGGGGGAACTGAGGTACAAGAGCTGAAAAGACTTGACCAAGGTCACCAGTACAAGAACTTGAATGAGAACCTAAGCCCTTCCATTGCTCTCTGCTCTGAGCTAAACGTTCTCAGCCCTGGTTGCTCAATGGAGTCACCTGGAGGAACTCTGAAGCTACTGATGCTTGGACTCCACCCAGAGAGGCTTGTGTCATTGGCCAGGGTGAGGCCAAGACACTGGTATATTTTGAAAGCTCCCCAGGTGATTCCCGTGTACAACCGTGGTTGAGAACAACTCTAGACCTTTATAAAGTGCCAGCACGGGCATTAAAATGGTGCCCCTGTATCAGTGCCTGAGACGCCCTTTCTCTGTCTCCCATAGAAATACCCGTGAGAGCGGACATAAGCCCCACAACAACGCTGAGAAGGAAGATTACAGTTCACTGCAGACGCCTTACCATTGACTAAAATGCTGTCGTTGAGAAGTTCTGGTTGTCCAAAGCCACTTGGCCCCCTACCCGTAAGGCAGGGGTGAGATGGGGAGGGAGCTCAAGCTTAAGCCCTCCCTCTGTCTGCCTCTGGCTCGTAGGCAAAGAGCCTGTAACTGTTAACAAGGTCCCATGCCTGTGCACTACGGCAGCTCCCATCAGTACTGCTCTTATTCTAGGCATTGCAGATTCGGGGCAGAAGGAGGTGAGGTGGTCCCCTGAGTCCTCAGAGGCACAGTGTTCTCAGGCAAAGCCCTCTGGGAAGGAAAAGTCTCAGGGCAATGCAAACCAGGGACTGGAGTTTTTTTAAAAAAATGATTACATCTGATCAAAGAACTACAGCTTGACTCAGTTTCCTCCTGATAATCAGTGGCATTGAGAGAGGATTCTGTTTTGGGCTAGTAGAACTCACTAGAAGACTGAAGGCCTGCTAAATATGGGATATTGAATTTGGGATGTGCACATGAAGCCACCAGCTTCAGGTCTGAGGGGAGACTCTACTATTACCTCGGCAGACACTGAGCAACTCTAAGGATGATCTGCACAGCTAACACCGAAACCAAACCCAGCCTTTCTCATTCAAGGGTCAGGGAGGAGAAAAGAACTATGGCATCTGTGGAAAAATCCTGCACTGCAGAATAGGGGAGCATTATCTTGAAGATCTAATGGAAATGCATAACTCTGAAAATGTCAACTACAATAAAATAAAGATAAATAAAATAAAAAACCCAACTACAAACATGTGGGATTGTATGTCTGTTAAGAACAACAACATAGATTCTGTGACATGTGATTAGTTAAAAAAACCTTAGGGTGAGATGAAGTGTGAGACTGGAAATGGGGATAGGAGAGAACCAAAGGAAGTCAGAAATCCACAGCAAAATGAAATGTGAATTGGAGGCAATAAAGGATAGAATGGATACTGCAGACAAAGTGATACATGAGACAGACTTGGAAAATGACTAGAGAGCTGAAGACAAAGCCATAGATTAAAAAAAGATAGAAGAAAAATGATAGAGAAGACAGAGAGTGGACATGAATTATAGAGGTTTTCAAAAGGACATCAGAATACACAGAACAAAGGGACCCGAGAGAGAAACTTAAAGCTGAAAACAAACAAAACAAAACAACAAAAAAAGAGCTGACTCTTCAGGCAAAAAGCGTTCACAATGTTCCAGAGCCCCACTATTTATACTTAGCAGGAGAATTTTCTTTTTTTTTTAATTTCAAGGAAAAGGAAAAATTCTAAAAACAGCTTTTAGGGAAAAAAAACCCCTAGGTTTCTTATAAAGGAACAAAAATATGGTTGGCCTTATACTTCTATAATTGATGTTAAAATTCAGAGACACTGAGGCAACATCTTCATATGTTTGAGGTGAAAAGAACACACCTAGCTATGAGTGAAAGCAAGACAAAGACAATTTACACAAGCAGATTTTTTTTAAATCCCACCCACATGCTTATCTTTAAAAGAATTAAATGGTGCAGCTGCTATGGAAAATAGTATAGTGATTCCTCAAAAAATTAAAAATAAAATTATCAATATGATCCAACAGTTCCACTTCTGGGGATATATACAAAAGAACTGAAAGCAGGATCTTGAGGAGATATTTGCACACCCATGTTCAAAGGAGCACTACTCATAATAGCCAAGAGGTGAAATCTACTCAAGTGTCCACTGACAGAGGACTGGATGAACAAAATGTAGTATATGCATACAATGGAATATTATTAAATCTTAGAATATTCTGATACATGCTACAACATGGGTGAACTCTAAGGACATTATGCTAGGTGAAATAAACCAGTTGCAAAAAGGACATCAGAATACACAGAACAAAGGGACCGAGAGAATCATCATCACACTGTATGATTCCACTTATACAGGTATCCAGAGTAGTCAGATTCATAGAAACAGAAAGTAGAATGATGGTCGCCAGAGGCTGAGGAGACAGGGCAATGAGCAGTTGTTTAATGGGTTAGAATTTTGGTTTTATAAGATGAAAAAGTTTTGGAGATTGATTACATAACAATGTGACTATAGTTAACACGACTAAACTGTACACTTAGAAAATGGTTGAGATGATAAATTTATGCTTTTCTAAAACACAATAAAAAATAACTTAAAAATCAAAAACTTTCTTGAATGCATGCTCCAGCCAAAAAAAATATACTACTCAACTCTGAGAAAATCATGGTATAGAAGGACCAGAAGTGAAAACTTGAAACCAGGTAGATTTATGAAGTTAAATCAAAATAAGTAATTATAATTTTGGTTATAAGATTGAGTCAAAATCCAGAAATAATCCTCGAGAGAGAAGATATTTAATAAATAAATGTAATCTGAATAAGAATTTCATAGTAGTAGTAACCTAATAATCCAAGATTAAATTACTTAAGACTGATGAATACTGGTGGGAGAAGGAGAGGAGACTTGTAAAGCACATAAAATTTCATAATTTAGACCATAAAGATTCGCAGGTTATTGCTTCTTTCTTAAGTTTGATAAATAGAGAAATAGACATTAAAGTGTGCTTTTAAAAATATTAAAACACTAGTAGCCATTAATAGATATAAAATAAAACACAAGTAAAATCAAAGCAATTTTCAAGATAACATTCATTAAGTAAAATAAAAATTATTTATATAGATAAAAATACAATCCATAATAGATAACATATATACTGTATAGCACAGACTCAAACTACATAAAACAAAACCTATTAAAACATAAGAAAAAGATAGAAAAATAGTATTGGAAAATGAAATCACTAGTATTCTTTTGCTGATTAAATGAACAAAAAATGTATTACTTAGCTGACTTTAATAGTGTAATGAATAAGACAAAATTGAAACAAACCTCATTAAAAGCTGTGATTCTACTACATATGTCAGAATACAGAAACTGTGCAGGTTACATATTTGGACTAAGAATTAAGAACAATTTTTAAAATAGCCAATTACTTGTTTAAAAGGCATTCTCCTAAAGAAAGATGGAATGGAGATGTAATCAAATATACAATAATAGATTATTTAGGAAATAAAGAGCTGTAAAAACTTGTGTGATGTGGTCAAAGCTCTAATGAAAGGTAAATTTATAGTCTTAACTATTTTGGCTATTTAAAAAGGAAGGAAAGGGACTTCCCTGGTGGAACAGTGGCTAAGAATCCGCCTGCCAATGCAGGGGACAGGGGTTCGAGCCCTGGTCTGGGAAGATCCCACATGCCGTGGAGCAACTAAGCCCGTGCACCACAACTACTGAGCCTGTGCTCTAGACCCTGCGAGCCACAACTACTGAGCCCACGCACCACAACTACTGAAGCCTGTGTGCCTAGAGCCCATGCTCCCCAACAAGAGAAGCCACCGCAAGGAGAAGCCCGCGCACTGCAATGAACAGTAGCCCCTGCTTGCCGCAACTAGAGAAAGCCCACACAGCAATGAAGACACAATGCAGCCAAAAATAAATAAATAAATAAATTTATTTTAAAAATAAAAAATAAACAAATAAAACGGAAGCAAATATATCCTCTAAACTGACTACTGAGTGCTTGAAACATGCCTCTAAAAAACTGAGATGTGCTGTCTGTGTAAAATAGACACTAGTTTTTAAAGATATAGTATGGAAAAAAGAATGTAAAGTGTCTAATATTTTAGAAATACTGATTATATGTTGAAATTCTGAATATATTGGGTATAGTACAATACAATATTAAATTTAAAAGTACATATGTGAGTCATGTTACACTTCTGCTGAACAGTGTTAATTTGTATATTCAACTCAAAAAACTTAGAAAACCACCAATAACTAAGGAAATATATGAAAGGACAAAATACAGAAATTAATTAATTAGAAAATAAAGGAAATTATATGTAAAAACAAGAAAGCAGAAATAGAAATAAAATTAGAAATATGATGCTCAACATTGCTAATTATTAGAGAAATGCAAATTAAAATTACAATGAGGTATCACCTCACACCAATCAGAATGGCCATCATCAAAAAGTCTACAAATAATAAATGCTGAAGAGGGTGTGGAGAAAAAGGAACCCTCCTACGCTGTTGGTGGGAATGTAAATTGGCACATCCACTGTGGAGAACAGTGTGGAGGTTCCTTAAAAAACTAAAAATAGAGCTACCATATGATCCAGCAATCCCACTGCTTGGCATATATTTGGAGAAAACTAGATATATGCACCCCAATGTTCATTGCAGCATTATTTACAATAGCCAAGATATGGAAGCAACCTAAATGTCCATCGACAGACGAATGGATAAAGAAGATGTGGTATATTTATACAATGGAATATTACTCAGCCATAAGAAAATGAAATAATGCCATTTGCAGCAACATGGATGGACCTAGAGATTATCATACGAAGTAAAGTAAGCCAGACAGAGAAAGACAAATATCATATGATATTGCTTATATGTGGAATCTAAAAAAAAAGGATACAAATGAACTTACATACAAAACAGAAATAGACCCACAGACATAAGAAACGTATGGTTACCAAAAAGGAAAGGAGGGGTGGGATAAATTAGGAGTTTGGGATTAACATAAACACACTACTATATACAAAATAGATAACCAACGAGGACCTACTGTGTAACACAGGGAACTATACTCAGAATTTTATAATAACCCATAAGGGACAAGAATCTGAAAAAAAATATATATGTATAACTGAATCACTTTGTTGTACACCCAAAACTAACATGACGTTGTAAATCAACTATACTTCAATAAAAAAACTGCAATGACTAAAAGAAAAAAAAAAGAAATATGAACAATATATGTAAACAGATATGGAGTAGATTAAAAATCACAATAAAAACTATTTACCACTCTATGATGATGATTTTGGAAAAAATGATGAAATAGGTGCTTTTTTAGAAAATAAATATCACCGAACTTCACTGAAAAAATAAATTAAAAGCCAGAAAAGACAGAAAATCATAAAATGAAACGTTCTGAATTACATATATTATAAGGAGGTCTCTAAACTTATGACTCTTGTAGGTAAGTTGATTCACATTTTCAAAAAATTAGATATCTGCTCTGCTATGTAAACTGGTCCAGAACACAGAAAAAATAAGCTTTTCCCGTTCCTTATTACCAAAATCTCATAATGATAGTAAATTACAAATAAGGAAGTCTATGGGCTATTCTTTCTAATGTGAGTAGACATAAAAGTCCTAAATGAAATACTAACAAATAGATACATTATAACCAAGTAGATTTTATCCCAGAAAGGCAAGGATGATATAGTATCAGTACATCTATAAACATAATATCAATAGGCCTGATTAAAAAACAGCAGCAACATCCATGACCCTTGGAAGGAAAGAGGTAAAATGATTTGATAAGATTATATATGTGAAAACCCCAAGAGAACTCTCTAATAAAGATCAGAATTAACAAGAGAGTTTAGTAACTAATTAATAGTATTTAGATGTAAACTTAATATACAAAAATCAACAGCTTTTTTATGACAGAATTAACCAGTGAGACATTTTAATGCACAAAAGCTCATTTAGTAAGCAATAAAAGTTCTTAAATGACATTATTAAGAAACGTGCGATTTCTATGAAGAGAACTGCAAAACTGAACAGAGAAATTTAAGAGAAAGTCTTAAACAAGTGAAGAAACACATAATATTCCTTAATGGGTAGACAGCACTGAAAAGACGGTAATTTTCCTTGAAATAATTCACAAGTTTAACACCAATTTGTACTCCATATTCCAACGGGAATGTTTTGGAGGGAAAGGGGAAATGGAGACTTGAAAAAAAAATCCTAAAAGTAATTTGAAAGAATAATAGGGAAATAGCTAAAAACAAAATAGAACAAAATTGGAAAGAGTTATATTACTTTCACCTATCCTAAAGCTTTAATAATTAAAAGGGTGTGGAACTAACATAAGAATGAATAGCTAGATCAGATAGCTTAGAAACAAATTTGGCATCCATAAGGGTTTATCACATGGTCCCTAGAGAACCACAAATCAGTAGCAAAGGAAGCATTATTCACTCAAGCAATGATGCAGAAACAGCTGTCTGTGTCGGGGTGGGTGTGGGGTGGAGTGGATAATTTAGAGTCTCCTTTCACACTGGCCCCTAAAATGAATTCCAGATGAAATAAAGAGGTAAATGTTAAAGAAAAAAAAAAAAAAGGACAAACCATAAGAACTTGAAGAAAATGAAAGTATTTATCGAATTTCTGGATGGAGAAGGACCTTCTAAATTAAAACAAGAGGAATGTATCAAAAATCGAAATATTATAAGCATGCTTAGAAGGCAATGGATACACCAGGAAAAATATCTGTAATAAATGTGACAAAAGGTAATGGTCTTAATATTTAAGTAGCTTGTTCAAATTTATATTAAAAGTACTAAATCCCTCATGGACAAAACGGGAAAGGGCATTAAAAGATAATTCATATGTGAAAACATAAATTGCTGACAAATATATAAAAAGAAATTAAATCTCAGTAGCTATCAAATGAAGGAAAATATCATTTTTTCCCACCTTCTATGTTAGCAAAGCATAAAAACCAGTAATTGTCACTGCTGGTAAAGATGAAGTGAGACAGGCACTATCATAATATGGGCCATGTAAAGTGGCATCACTTTCCTGAAAAAAATCTTAAAATAAGCCTTTGGGGACTTCCCTGGTGGCACAGTGGTTAAGAATCTGCCTGCCAATGCAGGGGACACGGGTTGGAGCCCTGGTCCGGGAAGATCCCACATGCTGCGGAGCAACTAAGCCCGTGCCCCACAACTACTGAGCCTGTGCTCTAGAGCCCGCGAGCCACAACTACTGGGTCCATGTGCCACAACTACTGAAGCCCGCGCGCCTAGAGCCTGTGCTCTGCAACAAGAGAAGCCACTGTAATGAGAAGCCCACGCACCGCAACAAAGAGTAGCCCCTGCTCACCACAACTAGAGAAGGCCCGTGCGCAGCAATGAAGACCCAATGCAGCCAAAAAAAAAAAAAAAAAAAAAAAAAAGCCATTCAAGTGTTCTTATTGTTTGATCCAGTAATTGCACTTCTGGATGATTATCATAAGGAAATAATTTAAAATAACAGGAAAAATAAGCTTAATACACACAAAAATTCAACAACTTAAGCATCCAACAATAGGGGAATGATTAAGTAAATGATGATTCATGGACCCATTAAAATTACGTTTATGAGAAGTTTATAACAGCTTGGGAAAATGGCTGTGTAATGCTAAGTGAAAAAAACAAAAGCAGGGACTTCCCTGATGGTGCAGTGGTTAAGAATCCGCCTGCCAATGCAGGGGACATGGGTTTGTGCCCTGGTCCGGGAAGATCCCACATGCCACGGAGCAACTAAGCCCGAGCGTCACAACTACTGAGCCTGCGCTCTAGAACCCACAAGCCACAACTACTGAGCCTGTGCTCTAGAGCCCATGAGCCACAACTACCGAGCCCGCGTGCCACAACTACTGAAGCCCGTGCACCTAGAGCCCATGCTCCGCAACAAGAGAAGCCACCACAATGAGAAGCCTGCGTACCACAACGAAGAGTAGCCCCCGCTCACTGCAACTAGAGAAAGTCCGAGCGCAGCAACGAAGACCCAGTGCAGCCAAAAATAAATAAATTTTTTCAAAAAAGAAAAAAGAAAAAGCAAACTTGAAAGTATTATATAATCTCGCCCATGAATAAAAATAAATTTTTTTATATAAGGAAAAAGATGAGAAATATCCAAAGTGTTAACAGTAGTTGTTTCTCAATAGTGGAATTATGGACGACCTTTATTTTTTACTTTTTATTATTTTCTGAATTTCCCCACTTTTCTGAGAATGTTTCGTTTTATAGTCAGAAAAACAGTTACTTAAAAAGAAACTGGCAGATTGTGACCCTTTTCCTTGATTTTTTTGATTAGGACATCGAAACTCTTGGAGTGACCTGCCAGCTAGTGGTGATTCTCACTACAAGGGTGGGTAAGTGGGTTGTGAACTTGCCCACCAGCCCAGAGGCCACCAAAAGCCAGCCTATGTGTCTCTTCTGGGCGCAAACGTTGTAGGTTGCCAACTTCTCCTCTGGAACAAGGAGCTCTTTTTTGCCAACTGAAACCAGCCATCCCCTGGGTCTCCAGCTCTGCCTTCAACCTCAGCCTTTTGCACCAGCAAGGGGCCTCAGATTGGTGGCAGCCATTTCAAAGACTGGTATTTGGCTCCAGGTTCTCATCTGACTGGCAGGCTCCCTCCCAGCAACCCCTAGTGCCTTTCCCCAAACTTTAAGGCTACCATTTAAGCCTCGTTTCCTGCCTAAAACTATTTATTGACGTACTGCTATTTCCTGCACCGGCCACATCAATAAGCCCTGAAAGCCATTCAGTGTCTCAGGTTTCTCAAGGCATTCTGGGAAATTCTTCCCTGCTCTGGATAACCACATGAACTCTGGCATGATAGAGTCCTGTGGTCAAGCCAAAAACAGCTGCATACAGGCAAAGGGGGAACCCCCCCACCGGGCGGCCAGCGGCTGCAGCAGGGAGATGGTGCCCTGAGAGACGGGAGGCATTAGGGCACAAGGATCTTAGTGTATTCCGAAGCTTCCTGAAGTAGAGGGCAGCCCCACCAATCCCTGCAAACTCACCATCATTTCCTTCTCCTAAAACAAATGACCAAGGGAAATTTGCCCATCCACATTCTACATCCCTGGTGACTCTGGTTTGTTTCTGTGCAGAGAGGTAGCTGATGCTGCGATGTCCCCAGTGCGGAGGAGAAAGTGCCCTTTTATTTACTGCTGGCAGGAAGTTTCTTTTTCCTTGAGAAGTCACGATGAAACGTGAGAGGGGTGGGTGCTGGGGAGCTGGTGACAGCCCACCAGCAATGAGTTGATCCCAGTCCTTCCCCCAGGCCATTGGTTGGAGGGCTTAAAAAGAGTATTTGCCAGAATTCTTTATACTGGCAAGAGGAAAGTTGTTTTCAAATAGAAGGTACTCTGTTTTTTATTCGGTGCAAACTTTCCCTTCCTTCAGGTTTTTGCTCCCATGTTGGCTCCTCAGGGGGACCTCTCTAAGATAGCAGCCCCCAGGGCTCATCGTCTGTCCCTGCTCTATTTTCCTCCTAACCCTTATCATCTGTATCAGGTCCTGTATTTGTTGATGATCTGACCCTTCACTAGAAAGAAAGTTTCACTAGGTCTGGAGTGTTGTTGTCTTATCCATTGCCACGTCCCCTAGAATGGTACCTGGCTCATAGCAGGCATTTGGTGAACATGTGGGTAAAGATTCCATGCTAAGTGATCAGACAGCTCTTCTTTAAGAGGCCAACCTGTTCAGAGGGAACAGGTTGCCACCATTCTTTTCTTCTCTTTTTTTTTTTCTTTCCTGAGTTTTTTTTTTTTTAATACATCTTTATTGGAGTATAATTGCTTTACAATGTTGTATTAGTTTTTGCCATACAACAAAGTGAATCAGCCATATGCACACACATATCCCCATATCCCCTCCCTCTTGAGCCTCCCTCCCTCCCACCCTCCCTATCCCACCCCTCTAGGTGGTCACAAAGCACCGAGCTGATCTCCCCGTGCTATGCGGCTGCTTCCCAGTAGCTATCTAGTTTACATTTGGTAGTGCATGTATGTCAATGCTACTCTCTCACTACATCCCAGCCTCCCCTTCCCCCGTGTCCTCAAGTCTGTTCTCAACATCTGCATCTTTATTCCTGCCCTGCCTCTAGGTTCATCAGTACCATTTTTCTAGATTCCATATATATGTATTAGCATATGGTATTTGTTTTCCTCTTTCTGACTTACTTCACTCTGTATGACAGACTCTAGGTCCATCCACCCCACTACAAATAACTCAATTTCATTTCTTTTTACGGCTGAGTAATATTCCATTGTATATATGTGCCACATCTTCTTTATCCATTCGTCTGTCGATGGACACTTAGGTTGTTTCCATGTCCTGGCTATTGTAAATAGTGCTGCAACGAACATTGTGGTACATGTAACTTTTTGAATTATGGTTTTCTCCAAATATATGCCCAGCAGCGGGATTGCTGGGTTGTATGGTAGTTCTATTTTTAGTTTTTTAAGGAATCTTCATACTGTTCTCCATAGTGGCTGTATCAATTTACACTCCCACCAACAGTGCAAAGATGCTTAGCATCACTAATCATTAGAGAAATGCCAATCAAAAACCACAATGAGGTATCACCTCACACCAGTCAAAATAGCCATCATCAAAAAATCTAGAAACAATAAGTGCTGGAGAGGGCGTGGAGAAAAGGAACCCTCCTACCATTCTTTCCTTAATTTAAGACTTGAGAGGACAGAGCCAGTATGTTTGCCAGGATCATCTTTTCTTTCATTTGTGGCTGTTATTTCACTCCCCAGACGTATTCTTGCCAACTGCTCTGTGCCAGTCCTGGTCCAGTCCGTCTCGGAGCATTTGTTTCACTTTTGTGGGTAACATTTTTGTCACAGGGTGAGGTTTCTTTGCTTATTTGGGACTTTTTCTTTCCCCCTTTCAAGGTGGCGTCAAGTAAGCCCATGCCATTCTGTAGAGTCGCCCTTTGCGACGGGGTCATCTGTGGTTTTCACCAGGCTACTCCCCCGCCTTGGGCCTCCCCTTCAGTCACCTGGCCCCTTAGTGCTGCTTGCTGCAGCCATCGAAGCCCACCTGCACGCTCCCCTCTTCACTTCCCCCTCCCTCCTCTGTCCTCCTCTCTCAGCCCAGGGCCCGCTTGCCTGCCCCCAGTGGGTAGAAATAGGCCCTGGGTAGTTCCTGGGAAGTTCCTGTCCTGCTTAGTCATTAACATTTGGGGGGACCCCAGGGCAGGAGCTGCCACCTCACAGAAGGTGACACGGTCCTTTCTTGGCACCTGGTCACAGGGGCAGAGAGGCAGGGGCATTCCCAGGCTGCTGGCTGGTCTGGAGGGGAAACTGCAGACACCATGGCAGATCAATCTCCCCTGGCCTGAGAGAGAACCTTGAATGTGCCACTTCCTGTCCTTTCCTGGGACCTTTGGGCTCCATGAGACACCTCTGTACCCTTATGAAAGAAGGATTCAGGGATGTGAAGCTACCTCAAGTCGGTTTCTGTGACTTAGGACCAAAAAGAACGGATCAGAATGACAGTCGGCCCCTCCTCTGTGAGGGAAGAGTGGCTCCCAGGCAGGGGGTGAAATGGGGCCGAGTCGGAAAGGAGGGTGGGCTGAGGCTGGGTGGGCATCCTTCCAGCAGAGCCTGGCCTCAGGAGAGGAGGAGAGGGGAGAATGGGCTAGCTGGCCGGCACCTGCGTCTTGGACGGTCCTCCCTGGGTGGCAGCCCACGCCCTGCCTTTCACACACGCACTTGGGACAGCATGACGGAAGGATCGCCCAAGTCTTGGCATCACTCTGACTGGGTCAGACAGACCTCCTTGGCTTCAAAGAGTGACGTGTGCAATGGATCTGGCACACACAGTAGGTGTTTAACAAGTAGCAGAGAGACCTCCTGGTTACTGTGTCCTGAGTCATTCTGTCTACCAAAGCCGGCCCCAGACCTGGCCACCCTCTCCTTCTGGCAGGCTGTGTGTGCGGCCCCAGCCAGGGGGTGTACGGCCAGGCTGCACTCACAGCTGGCCATCACGGCCACATCTGTGTGGCCACAGCTGCCAGTCTTGGCTCAGTCCTGCTGGGCCCTGAGGCCTGGCCCTGGGGATTCAGCTGTACCTCTACTCTGGAACACTGCGACTCTGACCTGCGGGTCACTTTGGCTTGGGCGATAGTTTGCGGCAGGCCTGCATCTTGTCTGCAGAAAGAAGGCACCCCGGAGGCCGGTGTGAGGAGGAGACTACAGCTTCCGCCCTGGGACTGGTTGCTTACTTTGGGTTCTGATGTCCACTGGGCCCTGCCTTTGGGCATGTCCTTACCCTTCCCACTCCAGGCTGGACCTTTCCCTGAGTAGCCTTGACCTCCACAGGCCACGGCCCAGACACCCAACCATATGATGCCAAAGCACTTATCACCCCACTGCTTCCCTCTGTTCTGCCCCCAGACACTGTTAGATGGCATTCTTGGCCGGACAGAAACCCTCTCCAACTAGTTAAAGCACACAGGGCCTGAACTGGTTTATGTGGCAAGGGTGGAAGGGGGTGGTCCCCAAGAACATAGCTGGTCCACAGGGCTCAAACAATGACAGAGCTGGTCCTCCCTGTTTTTATTTTTTATTTTTTATTTTTTTTGCGGTACGCGGGCCTCTCACCGTTGTGGCCTCTCCCGTTGCGGAGCGCAGGCTCCGGACGCGCAGGCTCAGCGGCCATGGCTCACGGGCCCAGCCGCTCTGCAGCATGTGGGATCTTCCCGGACCGGGGCACGAACCCGCGTCCCCTGCATCGGCAGGCGGATTCTCAACCACTGCGCCACCAGGGAAGCCCCCTCCCTGCTCTTGATTCTGCCTGTCTTAGCTTCGTGCATGTTGACCACTTTGTCTCCTGCCTGGGTCTCCCTTTGCAATGGCAAAGATGGCTCCCAGTCTCTATCATGACCCCTCTTTCCTGTGTCCAACCTGCAAATCTCAGGGAAGGATTCTGATTGGCCCTGCTCGTGAGATGACCATCCCTCAGACCAATCACTGTGGATGTGGAGACGGGGTTCTCTGATTTGCCAGACCCAAGTCACGTGGCCAACTCTGTGGCTGGGCAAGGTGGGGCCCTGTGACAGATCCCCAGCCCACAGACAGAGACAACAGCTGCCTACTGCAAACATAGACCCTGGCCTGGAACCATGAGCATGGCCTTCACCAGTGCCTGAAACTCTCCTGAGCATCATGTCAAATTCCCCCTGTGCTGGTTGTGACTGCTGCCCTTTGAGTCCCACCCACAAGAATAAAGAGAGAGTAACATTATTGGCATAATCTTGAATCTGTTCTAGTAAACATACATGAACGTCATGCCCCAAATGCTGGCCCTTTATTATTATTAATAAACAAATCACTGGAGGCTTTCTCTGTGACTGACGGACACCGAGGCTGAGAATGCGTTCTCCCTGGCACTTGGCTCCAGGTGAAGGGAATACACTGTGGCTGGGAACTGCCATCAGCCACTTCCAGTTTAATCTAGAATATTCTGGAGACATTTTTCAAGCTTCCCAGGGTGTGAGCAAAATCTGGGTTGGCAAAATCAGGTCAGGTAGGCTCAGCTCTGCTGAGCCGTAGGAGGCGCGGGGTAGTGTCGCTGGGGTGCAGTGAAAAGAAGCTGAGAAGTTGGGCTGATTCAGTGGGAATTCTGTCTCGCACTTATGCAGGCACGAAGCCTCATTCTCAGGCAAGGGGGAGCCAGCACCTGCTGTGGCTGTGGCCTTGAAATGCCCTCAAAAGAGGCTGGAAGGAAAACTGAGCGGGAAGAGAGGGCCGGACTGCCTGACAGGACTACAGGTGGATGAGCAGGAATGCCTGCAAGCAGGGTGTCACAGGGTCCACTTAGCCTCAGGAAGACACCTCCAGTACCACTTCCCAGCTCCGGGTGAGTCAGAGCGCTTAAGTCCACAGACCTAGGGCAGCCCTCGGTAACCAGACACTCAGTAGACTCTGCAGTGCTGGCGCCCTGGCCTCCCCTGGCCCCGTCCCTTGCGGCCTGATGTTGTTGCAATAGTACCACCATACATTTACATAACAATTTTCTTTCCCAAGCACTTCCCACAAACATTGCCACCTCTGCCCTACACAGCGTCTTACGCGGGAGGAAGAGATCCTGGGATCTGATCATCCTTCCGAGGCTGGTAGGGCTGGAACCCAGGTCTCTAGTTCTGCTTCTGCTGTTCTTTCTCCCCCAGAGGCATCCTGTTTGAAAAGACCCACTTGTACATAGGACAGCGGCCTGCCTCTGCCCTGCACTTCCCCGCAGGTCCCCCCGGAGGACAGGGCCCAGCTGTTGACTCTGCAGAACTGGGATTCCTCCCTGCCTGGCTGCTGTCCTGCCCAGAGAGTGGCCATGGGCTTGGAGGCAGGTATCCACCAGGGTCTGGCCACGGCCCAGGTAGGTCTCATCCGTTATGCAGAGCTCTGTGTGGAGAGCGTGGGGAGTGGGCTGGGGGCGTGCTCACCATGGCCTCAGCTTGAGGAACTGCAAAATCAAGGGCAATGAGTCTAGTTTGGGCAGGGCATCGTGTGACTATCAGGCCGGTCTGTGAAAAATCTGCCTCAGTGTCCTCATCTGTAAAATGGAAACGGACTATTTGACCTGCACAGGGTCAGTGGTGGGATGGAGTGATGAAATAGATGTGAAAACCCAGGGGAAAAGCCGTGAGTCCCCTAAAGAGAACAGGGGCAATGCCCACAGCCTGCAATTTGAGAAACAAGGCACACAGGGGACAAATGTCTTGTCCAGGGTTTTCTGTGGGAGGAAAGTGGGAGCTGGGGCCAGGGCCCAGCTTACCCAGCTTTCTGGAGATTCCTAGAGTCTGCTCCCAGAGTTTCTGCCCGGACCAGGTTCTACCAGGAGAGTCAGGCCACCTCGTCGAGGCAGAAACGCTGTCCAGGATCCCACTGTTCAGTGCCAGGCCCACAGGCCACGCTTTGGAAGCAACTGGAAACTGAAGACTTGTGAAATCCTGCTTTCAGTGAGCAGCCACATTACTTCTGGAACTGTCTGGAAGGCTAGCGATAAAAATAGATGATCACACAGGAATTATTAAACTATTTATAGAATTTGAGAAAACCCCTTGAAATGCTCACGAAAAGATTTGGCCTATAATGGGGATTCCAGAATGACTCAGCCTGAAGCCCAAATCCACCCGCGACTTTGAACTTTGCCACAGATGAAGTCTTCGAAAGTCACATTAACATTTATGGGGCATTATCCCTCAGGGAAGCTGTAATGGTTGGGGGGGCACACATCTTTTATCAATCTGTATCCCAAAATGTTTACCAGACGACAGTTAAGCAACAGCTATAGGTGGGGCACGCAGCGAGAGCTGGGGCAGAGGAGAAGGCCTTGAGGTCCAGTGGGCTCAGGGAAGGCCAAAATTTGCATCCGTGAAATGGGGATCCTGGCTCCTGCCCTACCTCTGGAGACCGCATGGGGATATGGAGGTGGAAGCGATCGTCATGACTGGTATCTTTTGCAAAGATGTGGATGGAAGCTGTTTGCATCAGGCTCTGTCTAAACAGGCCCCGCTGTTGCAACATGCCATTCCCTTTGGTCCTACCCATCTGGACTTGATGTCTGCTCTGTGCTCAGCGCTGCAGGGGTTGGGGTGGCCCCGAAAGAAGCACTCAGGCTCTCTCGATGAGCCGAGAGCTCCAGGCCGCAGACCAGATGGGGCCTCATGTTGTTCCAAGGAGCCTCGGGCCAACTCTGGGGGTGGGTGACGGGGGGGTCGGGTGGGCAGGCTGCGAACGCCTTGGTTCCAGGCAGAGCCCCTCTGCTGGATCTGTTTCACATGGTGGAGGATATGCCCGAAATCGAGTTTGTAAAAAATAACTCTGCTGCTAAAAATGTTTGAAAACCACTGGTGTGTCAAGAGTATGCGCCATGGCCTCTAAGCCAGACAGGGCTGGATCATCAGACTCCTACCCAGCCCTCAGACCTTGGCAAACCCCAAGACCTCCACAGTCTCACATTCTCCATGCGGGAAAAGGTAACAGGGCTAGACACAGCAAGAATGAAGACTGCCTGGCTGGGGAGAGACTCAGTGGATGTTGGGCTCCTCCTGGCTTCCTTGGCCTTCCCCACTTAGGGCCCAAGGACCTCCATGGCAGGTGTGATCTGTCTGAATTCCCACCCCTTGGCCACCCTAGAAAGGGAAGTTTCCTAGGGAAAATGGTAGATGCTAAGACGGGAAGCTCATCCTGCCCTTATTCATGTTTCCATTCATATTAAGGTGGATGGAAGGAAGGAAAGATTCCTCATCAATACGGGATCCAACATGACCCAAGACAGAAGAGGGACCTCTGAGATCAGAAAGGGTATGTTATCCTTACTGAGAAGTCATCTAGCGGGAAGACCAGAAGACTTGCCATTTTGGGGCTATGTGACTTTGGGCAAGTTATTCACCTCATTGGGCCTCAGTTTGGTCATCTGCAAAATGAAGCCAAGTATACTTGTCCATCAGGCCCATGAGTGGTGGTGAAGATTGAATAAGGCAATGGACATGCAATCACCTGGTGAGCTAAGAGTGCTCTACAAGACTGGGTGGTTGGTCCTCATGGATGGACCAGCAACGGTCCACCAGCCCCTTAAAGTCCAGCTTGGTCTTGACCTTGCACAAGGTAGTTGGCTCAATAGACCCTTCCTGAATTGATTCACGTGATCAAGAGCTGCTGGCCACCACTGGTCACTTTCCCCACCTGTGGCCTTGCTGACCAGGCGCCTCCTGTCAAGCCACACGCTGGATGGTGGAGGAGGCGCCATCTGCTAGAGTGGGCTTACCTAATCTCAGCACACTGGACATTTTGGACTGGATTATTCTTTTTTGCGGGGGGTGTCTTGTGCATTGTAGGTCTCTACCCACTCGATGCCAGTCCCAGTCCCCACCCTCGCTCATAGCTGTAGAAACCAAAAATATTTCAACATTTCCAAACGTCTGCTGGGGGCAAATTCACCCCCAGCTGAGAGCCACTGCCTGGAGCCATCCCTTGCACACTCCTGCCCCCACCGGGGCAACTTATTAGGACCCAGCAAGATGCAGAGGCCCTTGAATAACACTGGGAAACAAAGCAGTGAGGGGCTCCATCTAGTGTAAGGCCTATGAGGGGGCACCCCTGCAACTGTCTTTAGAAACCTTCTAGGGGCTGCATGGGACACACACCTGCGCGCCAAGCAGCTACCTCACTGGGCTCAGAATGGAGCTCGCGCTGACTCAGCAGACACCGCAGCGGCGTGTATAACCTGCCCCTGCACCCAGTTCGCAGACTGTGGCCATTTCCCCTCTCGTGGATTATAGATACAGAGCGATGGTTTAAAGAAAAGCATGGGGGATTCAAAACCCCAAGAGGGTAAAAATAAAGTTTGGGCTCTGGCACTGACAGCCCTGTGCTTGGGTTGTGATGTCAGCTCTGTGAGCAAATTATCTTTCATCAGTCTGACTGTATTTTTAAATGTGAACAGCTTGGCACGCTTAACACTACTTATTTGGGGGTGCCTTGGACAACAGATAATTCAACTGCGTTTACCAGATGACAGTGACAAATACTTCCCACGCCTGTGTCCCCAGATAAAAATAACGCCAGCTTGCTCACAGGTCTGCAGAAAGAAAGGGCAGGAAGCCGGAGGTACCAGTTGTGTCTGGCACCTCCTCCCTGCCGCGCCGGCCCTTGGTGGTGCTGGCTCTGCTGCAGGCAGAGGAAGGGTTACCCAGGTGACATGTGATGTTCTGACTGTGTGAGAGGAGTGGAGAGGGCCTGGTGTAGTGTCCCTTCACAGGCCACCGGCTCTGCCCGCCATAGAAGGCTCTGCTTCCTTAGCAAACATCCAAGGAGAGTGCAGAGAGCACTGTGCGGGCTCGGGCAATCACCTGGCCTTGCTGAGCCCCATCTGGAGAATGGGTTCATACAACATGCCCTACTACCTGTCATAGATACTGCGAGATCCAGATGCCTGAATCCTGTCTCATAGGGTAGAGGACGGCTGCAGACCTAGAAGCATGGGCCTCTGTGGAGTGAGCCCAAAGGCCCCTCTGTGCCTTACAGCCTTTTCCCTGCAACCAGCATGCGTGGTGCCTGAGGGCGCCCCATCCACACTGCACCTTTAGGATAAGACTTTGTTTCTCCAGCAACCCCCAGTCAAACCACAGGGTAAAACATCAACTACAAATCATACTGGCACAGTCCAACTGATCAGAAACTTGCCCTTCTATGAGAAAAACCAGACCTAAGACAGGTGGGATCTGAAGGGAAGAAAATTAGGGATAGTTTAGAAAATTAGGGGTAGCACCTTGGGAAATCAGCTATAGGGTGACTGATCACAGGAGGCCCTGGCGTCGATGGGGGACTTTGACAAGGATATCGGGGACCCAGGCCAGGAAGGCTGTCGGTGCGGGCTGCTGACATGGCCCTTTTTACTCTGGGCTGGGCACATCTGACTCCAGCTGTCAGAGAAAAGCTTGGACAGTGTGAAGGATGGCCCTAAGGAAGCTGTAGGTCTCTAACTCAGAATTCCCATTGCACAAGTATCTCGAGAGCACTTACGAATATTCCAGAAGCCACGAGTACGTAAGAGAGGTGAGCCTGTTCTAATTCTAGCTCCTGCTCCCCAGTCAGCCTCGGGGTGGCTGCGGGGTACACATGTCCAGTGTGCAGGGCAGGATGCATGGGCATCACTGCAAGGTCAGATATGGTCGCTTCCTTAGGCTAATGTTCACGTTGATAAGCTGCTTTCTGTTCTAACCACCTCCAGCAACTCCCCTCTTCCTGTGCATAAACCCTCACTGATCCAAAGGCTAAAAAAAAAAGGCTGAGTGTGGAAATGTTTGCCATTTTCAAAAGTGGTCCCTCAGTAGGTATTTCCCTCCTCTGCCCTAAGCCTGCCATTCCAGCACCAGCACGTGAAAGATGGTGCCAGGCTTAGTTCTGTGGATGGCAAAGAAGTCGGCTTTCCCAAGGCATGGATGGTTAAGGTTCCTTCCTTTTGGGGGGAAAATAATTCCATTTTCCATAAGCATTAAACTCTTACACAAAGAGAGAGGGTCTGAAGTTCTTCCGCACACAGAATTCTGAGTCATCAAGCAAGTGACAAAAAAGAAGGGGTGCATACTCAAGTGCGGAACCCCATTCTGGGGATCCAGAGGAAGGCGATCTGGTCATACCCCCCAGGTTAGTAAGCTCCTGGGGAAAATACAACCCACATATTTGAAAGAGTTCAGAGAAAACAAGCACCTCTTTATAAGCCATTTTAAGAAACTTAAATAAATAAATAAAGCTAAGAAGTGATTTTTTTTTCCCTCCTAACAAACATCTTCATTAAATGGAAGAATTCACTGCAAGCTTCTTTTAATCTGGGGACTCTTTACAACAATCCTGGCCGAACGAAAAGGTGATATACAGGCTCGCGTCTGTGGTGGCCCGTGAGACGGCCCATTTCTCACCAACTGCAAGTTATTATAACCCAAGGGATCTGAAGACCTTGGAGAAATGAGGTTGGGGAAGAAGCAAAGGCCCACAGGGATGCTGGCAGAGAATGGCGATTACCCAGGCACTTAGGGCAGCAGATGGGCCTCCCTCCAGCACCTAAGTCCTGGCTGGATATGCCATCCTTCAAGGAGAAGGCAACCTCACAGCCTGAGGATCAAAACACCTGGCCTGAAGTAATGCCAATTGCTTCCAAAACATGGCTTTTTCCTACCGTGAAAGTAACATCAGGTAAAGCCAACACAGGAAGTGAAGGCAAAACTAACCACTTGTGATTTCTGTGGTCTCTGTCATGGATCCCCACATAGGACTCTAGCTGGTGAATTTAGAGTCTACAGCCATCCATCCATCCATCCTTCCCTCCCTCCTCCCCTCCCTCTCTCCCTCCCTCCATCCCTCCCTCCACAGGTGTCTGCAGGCCTGTTTTCTGGCAGATACTGACTCACGCAGTGTACTCAGGGGGCCTGGGGGAAGGGATGTCTTAAGCTGCGTTCTGAGATCTACTGAACAATCAGGAAAACCTACAGAGTTCTGACAAACTCTGGGTCTGACAGGCATCTCCAGAGGGCATCTGCTTCAATCCCACCTGCTTTCAATCATCCTAGGTGGTTTGTAAAGCTGTCCTATTTTTAAAGCTATTCTGGGAAGAATGTCCCCAAACTTCCCTCTGCTTCCGAGTTTTCTCTCTACCCACTACCCCAAGCAGTTGACTACTGAAAAGTCAGCCCCCTGGCTATGCCAGAGTCCCCATCTCTGGAACGACCAGCCAAAGCTCACCCCTCCTGGTCTAAGGCTCTTCCCCCACTTGCGGAGGCCTTTTGGGGGAGCCTGCATTTGCTGGGTGGGAGTTTAGCTGTTGCCTTAGCTCTGGCTCTTCTTGCTTGTTCCGTCTTTCCGTCAGTCTGTACTAGAGTTCTGGCTGATTCCTTGCCCGACATGACTTTAGACTGTTTACAAGCTCACTCTTGCCTTCAGCTTTGTGCCTGGCTGGGAGGAATGAATCTGTTGAGGGAGCAGCAAAAAATAAGAGCAGGGACTTCCCTGGTGGCGCAGTGGTTAAGAATCCGCCTGCCAATGCAGGGGACACGGGTTCGAGCCCTGGTCGGGGAAGATCCCACGTGCCGCGGAGCAACTAAGCCCGTGCGCCACAACTACTGAAGCCCGCACGCCTAGGGCCCCTGCTCCGCAACAAGAGAAGCCACCACAATGAGACGCCCTCACACTGCAACCAAGAGCAGCCCCTGCTCGCCGCAACTAGAGAAAGCCCGTGCACAGCAACAAAGACCCAACGCAGCCAAAACCAAATAAATAAATAAGTAAATTTATTTAAAAAAAATGCAGCATATTAAAAGAAAACCAAATGAGAGCAGTATCGTCCGTGTATCTCTGTGAGGAAGGAGTGGGGAGCAGGAGCTGAGCTAGGGGGTAGAGCGGGCACCCCTGTGGCACTTCTGTGGGGGGCTGAAAGTCATCCTTTGAACCCTGGTCAGCAGGCCCAGAGGATCCAGAGGTGGTACAGATGGTGATGAAATCTTCCACAGAGCAGGAGAGAAGGTAATAGGAGAGGGGGGGAACCCCCAACTCAATTGTGTTCCATTTCTGCTGTCCGACTGCCAGTCCTGTGCAGGCATGGGTGGCTGGCAGACCCTCTGAGGCTTCTTATCTGTAAGGCTGGGCTGAGCCCTCACAGTCCCTGCAAGCGGGGCATTGGCTGTCCTGAAATCAGGCTCTTCCTAAAAGCCCTTCCCCATTTTCCTGGGGAAATGACTGGACCTAATGGCACTCAAATCTAATAAAATTGCGGCAGGCTGACTCTGTTTGTTTGTTTGTTTCTGTTTTTATTTTTTGGCTGCTCCGTGCTGCATGTGGGATCTTAGTTCCCCGAGCAGTGATCAAACGTGTGCCTCTTGCATTGGAAGCACGGAGTCTTAACCACTGGACCTCCAGGGAAGTCCCCAGGCTGACAGTTTGAACGTCTCCATTATTCCTGCTTGGGCATTTACATGGTGACCTCCAAGAAGTATTCGGGAGTGATTTTTAGGGGAAACTAGATCATTGAAGAGGAACTTCAGCCAGGCTAATGATTAACAAGAAAAAGGGGAGGGAGTGGGTAGGTAAGCAGCCCACTGGAGCCTGTGCCACGCAGTATGCCACCCCCCTCCAAGGTATTCTGTTTACTGCGAGATCCTCATGGAGGCAGGAAACATTTTGTCAGAAATACCACGCACAAAATATAGTGGGCGCTAAATACTTAATCTTATTGGCACCACCTACAGAAGCCGGAGTTGTGGATGGCTGTGGGGAAAAGGTCTGAGTTATATAAAGCCGCAGGGAGCAAAGATAGCCCTAGGCGCCCATCCCAGGCTCTCTGTCAGTTTTCCGGAAGCTGAAATTTAAGCCTCACCAAGGAATGAAATGCTAAAATGACACCGTTTTCCCATGAAATGTCACGAGGTTCAGAGGTGATGTGGCTGCAGCCTGCCCCTCCCTGTTTCTCCGTCGCAGAAGCCTCCTCATTCACAAGCATAATTAATTGCGTCCTGGTGCCCTGCTAGCCTGGGAGAGGATCCTGGGGAGAGGTGCAGGGGCCCAGCCTGCCGTGCTATGGGGGTAGCTAGCCCGTTAGTCATCGGCCACCCATTCATGGCTCTGGATAATTAAAAACACAGGTTCTGCTCTAAGGCAAGTGGCCTTTTAAACCATTTATCTTCATTATCTTAAGATTTCATCCAGTCTCATGGTTTCAAATGCCACTGAATGGCTCTCACAGGCTTATTGCTGTCCAGATCACTGTACCTAGGACTCCAACCACCCACTCCACACGACCACTTTCTATTATGCATTTCAAACATGCTGTGCCTAACAGTGAACTCCTGGTCCTGCCCTCCACACGCTGCTCCCACATGATCGTTCCCATCTCAGTGAGTGGCCACCCCCTCTTCCAGTTGCCCAGGCCCCAAACCTTGGATCATCCTTGACGCCAACCTTTTCTCTTGCACCCACATTCAATCCTTCAGTGAATCCTGTTAGCTCTTCTTTCAAATTTGCTCCAGATTCTGCCCTGTCTCTTCCTAAAGCCTCTTCCTAAAGCCTTCAAGCTGGCCTCCCTGGGTCTACCTCACCCTTTCAGACTACTTTCAACCTGGCAGCCTGAGTGGTCCCATTAAAATCTAAGCCAGATCTTGTACTTCCTGCGCAAAACCCTCTGAGGTGTCCCATCCCACTCAGGGTAGATGCGACGTCCTCACGACAGCCTGCAGATCCTGCACAAGGTGGGCCCTGCCATGGCTCTGACCTGATGTCCTCCCACAATCTCTCCCCCCCCCACCCCGCCAGCTCCCCGCCCCCCCCGACCCCTGACCCCTGGCCCCCATGGGGTAGGTACACTCTGGCCTCAGGGCCTTTGCACTGCTGTTTCCCTTCGTCTAGGATGTTCCTCTGGTGCCACATGGGTCACTCCTTCAGGTCTATCAAAAGGTCACCTCGGTGAGCTCTTTCCCAATCGCCCTGTTTAAAACTGTGCCCCAGCACGCCTGGCTTCATTTTCTTCCACAGTCTTATCCTAATTTACTTACCGACTGATCTATTGTCTGGATGCTCTTCACCTCCTTCCCCACTAGAATATGACTCCATGAGAGCAAGCTGTATAGACTGTTTTGTTCACCGCTGAATCCCACCAGAACCCAGGGCCCAGCCCAGTGCCTGGTACACAGTAGGCCCTGAATAAATATTCATCAAATGTTTTACGAATGAAGTTGCCTAAACTTTTGTTAGAGGGACAGAAGCAGACCCACGAAATGAAGCTAAGAACACCAGGTAGCAAAAGGCAAGTGCCCAGGGAGGGCATAGATCAGGCTCCAAGGAGAGAGGATTCCAGGAAATCTGGAAAAATGGATGGAATACAAACAGGGTCAACTGGACCCGGGGAAGACACTCAACAGAGCAGCTCAAGGAAAACAAAGCCACAACAATAAAAGCTACAGTGAATTCAGTGACAGGCTTCGGGGAGGATGGGAAGATGCTGGGATTAAAGTGCTGTCCTCAGGCGATCTGCGATCTGCGTGAGCCACAGCACATTCCTGTCTGCAACTGTTTGCTTTACAGAAGAGGAGACCCTCAGGGCGGGGCTGGGAGGGGGCAGTTTCCACCTAGCATAGGGGTGGCGTGGGTAGGGAGCCTGACTCTGGGACCTGGCCACTCTCCTCTTTTCTCTGGGTCTCCAGTGGCCCTGACTGTGGCCCTGACAGTTTGTCCAGAACTTGTCTTTCTCCTACGGAAGGAAATGAAACAAAACCGCAAAAATAGCTTGAAAGAGCACTGGCGTCAGACCTAGATCCTAGACCCAGGTCTACCTCTTGGTATATGGCCTTCGGCACCTCCTCACCCCTCTCTGGCCTCAGCTTCCTTATCGGTCCAGAGCGTGGCTCTCAGTCTGATCGGCTGGTGAGGCAGAAAGCGGCAGAGTTACCTAAAGACAGCTGGGTGTCACCGGCTGTCTTGGCTTGAGCCATTGTGAAGGGTTTGCACGGTGCTCCCCTTCCTCCCCACGTCTGCTCATGACCTCAGAGACGTGACTTCCCTGGGAGGCCTGTTCCGGTAGCCAAGGCTCTCCTGGGCAGATGGTGTGTGCAGGTAGACAGGTGTGGGGACACAGGGGAACAGAGATCGGGAAGGCTCAGGCCCTGTGGCAGGAGAAGGGACACTGGGGACACCAGGAGGTGGGCTGGCCCGCAGAGCCACCGGGAGGACGTGTTCCCCCACAAAGACGGGGTCTGTGACGTGCCTCTCTGACTTCCAGGCTGGCGACTGGAGGCGCCCTGGGCTCCCGCCGGGCGGGGTCTGGAGTGAGAACTTCAGAGCCAGAGTTGGCTGCATTCCTCTGAAATCCCTGGCCTTGGAGAAAGAGAGCTGCCGGTCACGTCCTCCCCTGCATGTCTGCCTCTCCGGAGAGAGCTGGCCCCGGCCCCAGGTGGCTGAGGCCGCCCCTCCAGCTCCTGGCGCTTTCTCAGTCTTTCGGGAAACGTCTCCAGGCCTGGCGGGGTGCGTGTATGGTGGGGGTGGGGAGGGGGGTGGGCAGGGGGTGGCTGAGCTGGGCCCAGGCCAAAGAGCTCTGCGGGGTGTCCTGTGGGACTTGGCAGCCTGCCCCTTGGTGACTCAAGCCTGTGGGTCGTCCCTTTCCCACAACACCCCCCCGTGAACTCAGGGTTCCAGAAGCAGCCTTCTACTCCTAAGGCCACGAGCAACACCTTCGCAGTTCCCCCTTGCCATGAGATCTTTGTTCACTGTCCCCCGTCGGCTTGAAACTTCCTCTATATTTAACTTCTGGCCAAGTGACCCTGGGCAAGCTACTTCCCCAGTCTGGGTCTTGGAAAGGGAGGGGCTGGACTCCCAGGCCTCAGGTCCTTAGCTTCAGCCTTTCATCCTTGGGAAAGGTGGCTCAACCTTCAAGGCTCACCTCTTCCACAGGACCATGAGACCCCGGGGCAGGAACTGCCTTCATTCCATTTCTGTCCCCTCCCAGACATCTAGGAGACAGCCCTGGGCACTGAAGGAGTTTCACAGATGCGAACTACACCCGGTTCTGCTTTGTCATTGCATGGCCTGCTGCCAACCCAGCTGAAGACTTTCGTGCCCTCTGAATCCCCTGGAGCATCAGAGTGTCCCAGGCCCAGGGCTCTCACCAGATACAGCCATGTGTATATGTGTCTTATTTTCCCTACCAGATTAGGAGTTCTAACTCAACCCAAGCAACAAGACAGATCTTGGTGTTCTGTTGGTGGAATGTACCTTATCAGTAGATTGCGTTTAACCTTACAACAGCCCCATGGCAGTGGCACTGTCATTATCCGCATTTAACAGAAGATAAATCTAGGCCACAGGGAGGATAAAAGTATCCTGCCCAAGGTCATGAGCTTGTAGTGGCAAAGCTGACATTGGAAGCCCAGGGGTCAGGCTCTAGCATCTACACTCAAACACTGCCCTACAGTCTACTGGGTCTCTCACTGTAATATCTAGTCTTCCCAACAGAGCTTTAAGCTTCTTGACAGCAAAAATCAGTCCTTGATCTATACGTCCAGTGTTGTTCATTTTTCTCAAGACCTCTTTGGCTATTTCAGGTTCTTTGTGATTCCAGGTACATTTTGGAATCAGCTTGTCAGTTTCTCTAAAAAGCCTGCTGGGATTTTGATTGGGACTGTGTTGAATCTATAGATCAATTTGGGAAGAACTGACATTTTAACAATACTGAGTCTTTCAATCCATGAACATGGTACGTCCCTGAATTATATTTGATTGTATCTCCACAGTCCTTCACATGGGGTTAGACCCATGGTATTCGTGCGCATGAGATAAATTGAATGGAAACACAAATTCTTTTCACTATTACCCCTGAAACCAAGCAGGACCCTGTGGGACTTCTGGGCATGGAAGCCCTTCTGTGTCCCCCATTTCTTGTTTGTAGGGGACAGACTCCAGCCTCCATGACCTTCCCTGAGCTCCAAAGGGCAGGTTCAAACAGTTGCTAATCAGGGAAGGGAGGGGATGCAGAGACAAGGGAAGAGCAGTCAAGAAACAATAGTGCAGCTTTGGGGCGGGGTCCTGGTTCCACCTCAAGGGATACACACAACAATATCTTTGAGCTCTTCTATAGAACAAAAACCCCCAACAAATGGAAGACATTGATGACCTGATGAAGCATCCTTCATTCCAGAGAGAAGGTCACAGTTTTGATAACCTCAAGAACCAGAAAAGCTCATCAGGAGACCACCAGAGCCCAGATTAAAGGAACGCCAGCGCTGCACACACCCCGATCCTTATCAGCATCCCTGCCCTTGAACCATTGCTATAAAACTCCTCCCCAAATCCCCCCAGCTTGAGACACACAGTTTTGAGGGCATTAGCCTGCTGTGTCCTCCTTTGCCTGGCAAAGCAATAAAGCTATTCTTTTCTACTTCACCCAAAACTCTGAGATTCAACTCGGCGCTGGTGCACAGAGGCCGAGTTTTCGGCATCACCCCAAGCAAAAATCCAGATGAATCACTGCCAGTGTTATGAGCAGGTACTGAGGGTCAGTACTATACTAAGCCCTTTACATATATTACCTCATTTAATCCCCCAGGGACCCTATGGAGTATTATTATCATCCCCACTTTACCAGCAAGGAAATTGAGCCTTAAAGAGATTCAGAAATTCATCCAAGATCAGACAACTAGTAAAGGAGAGTTGGGATTTGAACCCAGGCCTGCTGGACTCCCTACTCCACGCTATCACCTACCACATTATATGAAAATAAAAACCAGTGAATGTATCCCCAAACCCAAAGAAAATGATCTGGGGCTTCTCACTGGTTCAGCACTCCCTGCTAAGGAGGGGGCTGCGGAAGTAATGGAGGGAAGGTCCACGTGACTCTGCTGTGGGAGGACGAGGGTCTGCAGCCCAGAAGCACCCCACCCACCCCCGCATGCACACACCCACTCTCTGCCACCTCTGCCATGCTCAGCACAGCGCATATCCTCCTGAGTCTGCCCAGGGTCTCCCAGGCTGAGGGGCCTACTGTGAGAGGGTGGGTAGGGGGCTCTTTTGGCATCACTATCTAGGCTCCTTCATGGCCTATCCTGAGGTCATCAAGCTTGCATTTATCTCAGCCCTTCTAGCAGCCGTGTCCACTTTGGGCCTGCACCTCCTGGGAAATGATGAGTTCATCCCCAGCCTGTGCAACGGAACAAGCGTTTCCTTTTAATTTTCCTATAGTGACCTGTCCAAGGGCGAGCCCTGAGTCTCTCTGTTCCGGGATTGATGGTGATGGTGATGAGGTCTATATTCTCTCCCTATTGCAGTCACATCTCTGCCTCTCCCAGACTCAAGAATCTTATCTACAAAGGCTATCGTTGTACTCTCTGGCTGCTCCCATTGCTACCCCTGACCTCCTTCAGCTCCATGAATTCTTCCTGGCAACGTGGTCATGGAAGGGCAGATGTGCAGGCAGGCAGGGCAAAAGTGCTCCAGGTGTGGTCCTGAGATGCTCAGGAAAATGGGAGAAACACGGTCCCAGGACTTACTACTGGCACTGACGTTGATTTACAGGCAAGGACACTGAGGCCAGGGAGGAGTGACAGCTCACTCACTCTTCTAAAGAGTATGGGGCAGAGCAGGACCTAGAACTCGGCATCCTGAGTGCTGGCTGAAGCCTTGGTGTCTGTCCCTCCTCAGGGGGCAGAAATGTGCTTTATACATGAGGTCCTCAGAGTGAGGCTCTGTCCCCAATGTCAGGGTGCCCTGGTAACTGAGCAGGTTCCAAACATTTCTGACCTTCCTCCTGGAAAGAGACAAAAGTTAAAAACTCAGGTTTGGGACTTCCCTGGTGGTGCAGTGGTTAAGAATCCACCTGCCAATGTAGGGGACACGGGTTCGAGCCC
>NW_021145710.1:2474-3606 GCF_002837175.3 Physeter macrocephalus | reverse complement strand
GTGCGCCACAACTACTGAGCCTGAGCTCTAGAGTCTGTGAGAAACAACTAGTGAGCCCGTGTGCCACAATTACTGAGCCCACGCGCCTAAAGCCCATGCTCTGCAACAAGAGAAGCACGGGCACCGCAACGAAGAGCAACCCTGGCTCACCACAAATAGAGAAAGCAACGAAGACCCAATGCAGCCATAAATAAATATTAAAAACCAAAAAACAAAACCGGACTTCCCTGGTGGTGCAGTGGTTAAGAATCCACCTGCCAATGCAGGGGACACGGGTTCAAGCCCTTGTCCGGGAAGATCCCTCATGCTGCGGAGCAACTAAGCCCATGCGCCACAACTACTGAGCCTGCGCTCTAGAGCCCACGAGCCACAACTACTGAGCCTGCGTGCCACAACTACTGAAGCCCGCGCGCCTAGAGCCCGTGCTCCACAACAAGAGAAGCCACCGCATTGAGAAGCCTGCGTACCACAACGAAGAGTAGCCCCCGCTCGCTGCAACTAGAGAAAGCCCGCGCGAAGCAACGAAGACCCAGCACAGCCAAAAATAAATAAATTTATGTTAAAAAAAACCACAACAACTCAGGTTTCTCCTCCCCAACCTAAAGGTCAGAGGATCAGGCATCCAGTTGTCCCCTGTGGGTGTTATCACTTGGAGATTTTGCAAAGGGGGAGCTCCTGGCTCAAGGTCCAAGAAGCTGCTTTCCCAGAGCAGCATGTCATGCGCAGAAGCGTCTGGCTCCCCCCTCACCTCCTGCTGAGATCCTCCCCTTCAGGAGAGGTGATCAAGACAGATATCCTAAAGCATGCAAGCGGGCCTTCCAGCCCTCAGCTTCCCCAACATATCTGCTTTGCCAAGCCCCTCCAGGGCAGTGTGTGGGGAGGAGGAGACAGTGGAGGGAGCGGGGGTGGGGACAGAGGAAATACCATTTATAGCGGGAGTCCTTCATCTAAACTGCAAACCATCCTTCGGGAGAAAAGCAGACAGCCAGACAGTGTGCAGCCAGACGCATGCTGCCTGGGAGATGGAATGCGTAACGTGGCAACACAGACACACACACAACCATGAACACACACATGTGTGAACACACAGACACCCCCTCGCCCCCCCCCCCCCCCCCCCCCTTCTTCCCCC
>NW_021145710.1:0-2377 GCF_002837175.3 Physeter macrocephalus | reverse complement strand
CACAACCATGAACACACCCATGTCTGAACACACAGACACCCCCTCGCCCCCCCCCCCGCCCCTTCTTCCTTCCCAGGAGGAAGAGAACTCAACCAGGAGAGGAGAGGAGAACCGAGGGGCTTATCGTGATCTCCGGTTGTCACATCTGGTATGGGGGCAGCTGTGTTTAAGGCCCCTTGAGTGGAGGCATCTAAGGGCTGGAGTTAGGCTGCACAGCCCCAAGTATAAAACCACCCTGTAGATAGATAATGACCTGGGAAAAGCCTCACAGTTTTGCTTTTCTGAGAGATATGGGCCCCTTGTCTCCTTTCCTTCCTTCCTTTTGATACTTAAGATGTGAACCGATGTGGCCAGAGTCCATGCCAGCTGGGCCCCCCTCCTCTGCCCACCCCTCACAAACAGTAAGGAGCGGGATTGGGGCAGATCTCAAGCATCTGTCTCTTGCTGGCACCCCTCACAGCTGCTGCCAGAGAGCCAGTGAAAAGCCCTGCTGTTATCCTGACTCCAGCCCCGCCTCTGCCTCAATGGTCTGGAGGCCCCCCCAGACAAAGTCCCATCTCCAGGGCCCCTCCCAGGCTGCTGGCTGAACCATATGGATGGGCTGTGGTCCCCAGCAGGACGCTGACAGGGTACGAGAAGGGAGATTTACTGCAGTGCGGGGAGGAAAGGGACTCCAGGTCATCCAGTCCACCCCCTGCCCCCAGAAGAAGGCTTTTATAGAGTCAGAGGTTGTGGGGTGGAGGTGGCAATGATCATGGTGGAGAGAGGAGGAAAGGCCCCTTGGGCTGGTTTGGGGTGAGGCCGAGGAGGGAAGACAGCTGGGCTGGGTCCGTCCTCTCCCTTCAGCGTTCCAGGCTTGGACTCTCTGCCCCAGGAATTCTGATCTTCTAGCTAAGAGTAGGTAAGGTCAAAGGAGAAACACTGACTTAGGATGGCACCTTGCACTGATTCAGGCCCACGAACCTCTAGCTTCTGCTCAGCGCTGGAAAACTGCATAATGACAGCAGTAATCCTTAGCACATCTGGGATTTATTGAGTGTTTACTATGTGCCAGGCACTGCTTTAAATCCTTACATGCAGTGTCTCGTTTAATTCTCATAACTACTCTACCATCATCCCCATCATACAGCTGAGGAACTAGAGAGAAAACGATCAGGTCCCTTGTCCAAAGTCGCCTGGCCTGTGAGCTCTGGAGCTGGGATTTGAACTGAGGCAGGAACATAGCTCCTGAGTCTAGCTAGGCTCTTACGATCCTCACTGCTGGGCCCGGGAGGCCCTGTAAGTATCTGCTCAAGTATTAGGTTCAAGCAGAGCCAGATGGCCCTCCAGGCCCCAGTATCGGGGACAAATTCTGCCCCGTGAGGGGGGACAGGAGAGAGACCTTAGGCCTGCAGCCCCTCCCAAACACCAGAAACTCCCCTTCTCTCCAGCCTACATCAACTTGCTCACTCACCCCCTCATTTCCTCCCCACCCGCCCCCCCATGCTGTGTGGTGTTTGCACCGGTATATCCAGTCCTGCAAAGGAGGAACAGGCTTTAGAACAAGGGAGAACCTCAAAGATCATGAATAAGCTATTCAAACTACTCTGAGCCTCAGCTTCTTCATTCATAAAACCTGGCAGGGTTGCTGTGAGAATGATCTTAACCCATAACCTCTAAGTGCGATGCCTGGGGCTATGGTTCTCAAGCTTGACTGCAAGGTGGACTCACCTGGGGAAAGCTGAACAATGCTGGTGCTTGGGCCCCACCCCCCAGAGATGGTGATTCAATTGGTCAGGGGTGTGGCCTGGGCCCTGGCATGTCCAGAGCTCCCAGGTGTGGCCAAGGTACATGGTAGAAACTTGGTAAAGGGCAGCTGCCCCTGATACGGACACCGAGATCACAGCTAGTTCATGGCAAAGCCAATGAACCACAGCCTGGCTCTGAGTCCCAGGCAGCCTCTTCAGAACCCCCACAGTTCCTTCCCCTGAGTTTGGTTTTTGGGGATGCTCGCTTTTGAAAGCCTTTTACTCTCCTTGATGACCTGATGATTGGGCCAGGCTCCTTGTCCATTTCAGAGGAACGTGAACTATCTGCGGGGGGACGGGTTTCTGCAGGTGGTGGATGTGTGCACGGGGGGACATCCTCCCCCTTCCCCGCCTGGAGGTGCCAGGAGCCCCCGCCGGAGTGCGGGCAGCAGTGGAGGGGCTTCAGGATGCCTCAAGACCACCTAGACCACTTCATGAAAGGGCATCCCAAGTCAGCTTTTGCTTTTTGCAAATTATTTTCCTAATTTTGTAGTTACTTAAAGCAGCCATAGCTGAGTTCAGGTTTGGAGCCCTACAGGAATGAGAAATATCAATAATCTATGAGCTCTTTCTGCATTTCTGTGAGGTTT
>NW_021145709.1:56398-62230 GCF_002837175.3 Physeter macrocephalus | reverse complement strand
TACTGGAGAAACTACTAGAACTTTTCGCTTCACCCTCTCTCATTCCTGTGTTTCAGGCCAGATGAGGTAGACTGCCCCCAAAATAGGACCCCCATCCTGCAATATGCACATGAGCCCTTGCTTTCAAATAATAATATCTCATATTTATTAAGCACTTCCTAAGTGCCAGTTACTGCTCTAAGCATTTCATTACCTGATTGTCTCATTTACTCCTCAAAATACCCATATAATGTAGGTAGCATTATAACCTCCATCTCACAGATGAGGAAACCGAGGTTCAGAGAGGCCCACTGGCTTGCCCTCAACCCCAGGCCTCAGCTCCAGGTCCAGTGCTCTGCTCACACAGCTGGCACCGGCCCCAGACAGATCCAGGAGGGTGTTCCTTCATGCTGCTGGCAGACTTGGGTGAGAGGAACCAGGGGAAGTTTGTCAGAGTTTTTTGGGGGATGGGAAGGATGGGCAGCTGGGCCTCCGTCTGGGCTGGGGTCTTCTGATCCTTTTGGTGCAGGAAGGGTCCCCTGCACCAGATCTGGGACCTGGAAAATTCTCAAAGCCCCCGCCTCGCCTTCCCTCTCTGCTGAGACGCCACGGCTCCTGAGCCCTGGCCAGCTGAGGACGGTCTCTTCACCTTGGGAGCCGGAGCCTAGCGCGCCTGGGTCCTTCTGGCGCCCTGCCCAACACGGGGCCTGGGGGTCTCTGTTGCATTTCAGGGGCTGTTGGGGGGGGGTTCCTGGGGAGGGAGGGAGAAGCCTCATGGCCTCTGGCCACAGACAAAGAGGGCTTGAGGGAGAACACCACGTGGTCAGGGCTCAGCCCGGTGCCACGACAGGGGGATGTCCCCAAAGTCCACTTAAGCCACCGTCAGTCACCTAGTCATCACTGGGGCCCGACCTCGTGCCACAGCATGGTCCCACAGAGCGCGGTTTCTCTTCCCGACTTCCTACAAAGCCCCGGCCTGCCACCCTAACCACGTGGGGCGCTGGCCACGGGCAGGACGCTGGTCACCACAGCCCCGCAGGCTGCCTTAACCTCTCTGCCGCCCGGTGGGCAAAGCCCTAAACCTGGTGAGCTGACCGCTGGCATGTTTGCTGCACTTGCTCTTAGCCCAGAAGGAAGGAGTAGCAGGGAGAGCCAGGCTTTAAATCCATTGACTTGATACGTTATTTCTGGTTCCCTTTTATCTCCCCAGGGAAGGTGTGAGCTCGACCGAGTGAATTCAGAGAGGGCAGGCCCCTGTGCCCGTTAGGGTGGCATTGGTGTCATGATGGGATGGGGTGGGGGGACAGGAAGAGCTGATGACAATCATGGTGTCTTAACGCCCTCTTCTTGGGCCAGCCCGTGGGAGCCCTCCGCCTGTCTGATCTCCTGTCCCTCTCTCTCCCTGGCGCTATCACCCTGCACAGGTGACATCACTGAGCTAGAGGGGTGAGGTGACGTGCCCAAGGTCGCATAGTCAGGAAGCAGGATTTTCTATCCTGCAACTTTAATGAATTGGTTTATCGTTCTAACAGCATTTTTGTGAGGGCTTTAGGGTTTTCTATATATATCATCTGCAAATAGAGTTTTACTTCTTCCCTTCCAATTTAGATGCCCCAAACGGGGCGGAGTGGGGAGAGGGGGTCTGAACTCCAGTCCCTTTGAAGCCACGTTCTGTGCCGCTCCCCCAGGTCAGGCTTTCAGTGTGGCTCCCCAGTTGGACCAGTTGGACTGGCAAGGTTGGGGCAAGCCCAGCAGGAACTTTTGTTGCAACAAAATGTACATCCTCAGAAGTCAGGATGCTATGTTCAAAAGGCACCTGGGGAAATGATTCTGGAAAATCCTGTGCTTTGTGTTTCCTGGGCCACGCACGGTCCACCTCCATGAGGTCAAAGGAGCAGGAGTTGAATGGTCTCTCACCCCCTCCAGGGAGAACCACCTCCTAGACGGCAATCAGGAGATGATTCTGTTCTTTGGGACGCTCGAAGGGTCCCTCGGGAAGCCAGCTGGGGTTCGTCCGTCTTCACATACTCCCCGGCCTGCTCAGCAAGGGCCTGGAACCCCCGGCTGCTGTTGGGTGAGGGAGCTGTCACAGCTGTCCCCAGTCACTCCCCACCTCCCATCCCAGAAGGCCAGACACCCCAGGGGGTGCTGGTGCTGAGCAAGACCCATGACCATCTGCCTGAGACACAGGACAACACGATGTACTGAAAACCAGGAACAGCTGCAGCAGCTACCGGGCACCCCTGGTGTCACATTCCCGGGACACACTCACTTCAGGTCCCTGAGCTGTGTGGCCTGTATCTTCCCAAGACCTGGGGGCTCATTCACTTGTTCATCCAACATCTATTTACTGCACACCCGTCATATGCCACGTGCCGTGCTAGAACAGAGCCGAGGACAAGGCAGGCCTGGTTCCTGCCCCTGAGAAACATTACAGTTGAACATAATGGGATAGGATGGGGGTGCAGAGGTGGCACCTCTGGCTCAGGTGCCTCAGCCAGTCCTGTGGGATCAGGGAAGGCCTTTGAGAAGCAGACATGGAAGCTGAGGGCTGAGCAGGAGTTGAGGGGACAGAGAGAGCTTTGAGCAGAGGCAACAGGGTGGATGAAGACCCGGGGGGAACCAACAGGTTTAAAAGCCAGAGCAAAGCTTCAGCAGGGCTGGAGCCTCACCTGGGAGGGGCGCGGAGGTGATCCTGGCAAGAGGGAAGCAGAGGGCAGGCCCTGCTCTGGTGTTCCTCCTGGCACTTCCTGCCGCATTCACACGCGCAGGCTCACCTCAGCCCCAGCGCAGGCAGCGGGGGCTCATGGGGACTGTTCTTGTTGTTGCCATCGTGTGGTTTATCACTGCGCCCGCAGAGCCTGGCACAGAGGCTGGCACAGGAGGAGCCCGATGCATGTGCGGTGAGTGAATGAATGAGGACGAATGAATGAACGACCTGTGCGGGTCTGTGTCTCTGCTGTGACACAAGTGACAGAGTCGGACCCTCTGTTCCTGTTTGTAAATGACTGGCATATCAATTTTGTCAGACGTAAGTGAATCTTGCTTTTTTTCCTTTGGGACGTATGCTAACAAACAAAAAACAACACTATTATTAAGCATGTAAGGTATCCAACCACAGGGGTCCTTGGGTTCAGAGAAATTAAAGCATCCTTCCCATCAGCTTCATGATGCAGGTGGGAAATCAGGCTAGAGGGAAAAGCCAAGTCCTGAAATACAGTTTGGTCACTACTTTTGAGAAAACAGGAGGAAAAAAAAAAATTCCGACTAAGAGAAAAACGCCGCCTCTGCTTAAATTCTGGCAGGGGATAGGGAGACACTAAAGCAATGAGCCTGGTGGTTAGTAATTTAATAACACGTGAGGGCTGGGATGGAGGACTGCAGGGCAGTGCAGTGTGAGATGGGGTGGGTGCATCTGAGGGGCCCAGGGGTTCAGGGAAGGCCCTCTTGGAAGAAGAGACCCTCCAGCTGAGATGTGCATCTGGAAGGGGTGAAGGTGGGGGACAAGAAGAGATCTGGGCAACCCCAAGCGAGAGAGGGAAGGCTGGGAAGAATTACGAATGGCTTGCAGGTACCTGAGAGGACAGCGGTGACAGTCCTGCAACAGTGGGGAGCGTACAGGTGAGTGAGGCAGGGCTGGAGACTGGAAGCTCCGTGCAGGGGCCTCTCTGCCCATGACCTTCATTCTCGGGGCCCCTCAGGTTTGAAAAAGCCTATTCCCCAAAGAGCCTATTCATTCGGAGTGGCCCTAGAGAGGCAGCAGGGGCAAGACAGAAGCTGGAAACCTAAATTTTCAAAAGAACGGGTCCTTCCAGAGAAACCACTTGCCCTGATGATTTAAGGGAGCCAGCACTGCAGTCTACACTTTTGCGGGAAAGAAACATTTCTATCTTATTCAAGCTGTTGCTCTTCCGGGTCAGCTAAACTTAGAAGGTGATCTCAGCTGTAAATTTCATCATTTTGGTTTGACAGAAGCCTTCCAGATTCTCTTCTCCTTCCGGCCAAAGAATTTCTAACAAAACCGCTGATTCCCACAGGCTCTCTGACTTAAAACCACATGTGGAACAACAACAGAAAACCAAACAACCCGACTCAAAAATGGGCAAAAGGAGTTGAATAGACATTTCTCCAAAGAAGATATACAAATGGGGCCTATAAGCACGTGAAAAGATGCTCAACATCACTAACCATCATCAGGGAAATGCAATCAAAACTACAATAAATAAGATACCACGTCACACCCATTAGGATGGCTATTATCAAAAAAAGCAGGAAATAAATGTTGGTGAGGATGTGGAGAAATTGGAACCTTTCTGCATCGCTGGTAGGAACATAAAATGGTGCAGCAGCTCCTATGGAAAACAGGAGGGTGGGTCTTCAAAAGATTAAACATAGAATGACCGTATGATCCAGCAATTCCTCTTCTGGGTTTATACCCAAAAGAACTGAGAGCAGGGGTTCAAACAGATATTTGCACACCCCTCAGAAAATTTTAAGAAAACTGAAATCGTATCAAGCATCTTTTCCGACCAAAACGTTATGAGATCAGAAATCAATTACAAGAAAAAAAAATGGGGGCTTCCCTGGTGGCGCAGTCATGGAGAATCCGCCTGTCAATGCAGGGGACACGGGTTTGATCCCTGGTCTGGGAAGATCCCACATGCCGCGGAGCAACTAAGCCCATGTGCCACAACTACTGAGCCTGTGCTCTGGAGCCTGTGAGCCACAACTACTGAGCCCACGTGCCACGACTACTGAAGTCTGTGTGCCTAGAGCCCATGCTCCACAACGAGAGAAGCCATCACAATGAGAAGTCCTTGCACTGCAATGAAGCCCCCACTCGCCGCAACTAGAGAAAGCCCACACGCAGCAACAAAGACCCAACGCAGCCAAAAATAAATAAATAATATAAATAATTTTTTTTAACTGTAAAAAATACAAACACATGGAGGCTAAATGTTGCGCTGCTAAATAACCAAGAGATCACTGAAGAAATCAAAGAGGAAATTTAAAAATACACAGAAACAAATGACAACAAAAACACGATGACCCAAACCTATGGGGAGGAAGCAAAAGCAGTTCTAAGAGGGAAGTTTATAGCAATTCAATCTCACCTCAAGAAAAATCTCAAATAAACAATCTAACCTTATACCTAAAACAGCAAAAATCAATAAAACTAAAAGTTGGTTCTTTGAGAAGATAAAATCGATAAACCTTTAGCCAGACTCATCAAGAAAAAAGGGAGAGGACTCAAATCAATAAAATTAGAAATGAAAAAGGATAGATTACAACTGACACTGCAGAAATACAAAGGATCTTAAGAGACAACTACAAGCAACTACATGCCAATAAAATGGACAACCTGGAGGAAATGGACAAATTCTTGGAAAGATGCAAGGATTCTTAGGATTCTTTATGTATTGTATCGTGTCATCTACAAACAGTGACAGTTTACTTTAGAAGCAAAAAAGTTAGAAGATTTAAAAATCTTCTAACAAACAAAAGTCCAAGACCAGATGGCTTCACAGGTGAATTCCATCAAACATTTAGAGAAGAGCGAACACCTATCTTTCTCAAACTCTTCCAAAAAATTGCCGAGGGAGGAACACTCCCAAACTCATTCTACAAGGCCACCATCAACCTGATACCAAAACCAGACAAAGAAATCACACAAAAAAAGAAAATTACAGACCAATATCACTGATGAACATAGATGCAAAAATCCTCAACAAAATACTAACAAATGGAATCCCACAACACATTAAAAGGATCATACACCATGATCAAGTGGGATTTATCCCAGGGATGCAAGGATTCTTCAATATAGGCAAATCAATCAATGTGATAAACCAT
>NW_021145709.1:38162-56038 GCF_002837175.3 Physeter macrocephalus | reverse complement strand
AAATCAATCAATGTGATAAACCATATTAACAAACTGAAGAATAAAAACCATATGATCATCTCAACAGATGCAGAAAAAGCTTTTGACAAAATTCAACACCCATTTATGATAAAAACTCTCCAGAAAGTGGGCATAGAGGGAATCTATCGCAACATAATAAAGGCCATATGTGACAAAACCCACAACAAACATCATTCTCAATGGTAAAAAACTGAAGGCATATCCTCGAAGATCAGGAACAAGACAAGGATGTCCACTCTTGCCACTCTTATTCAACATAGTTTTGGAAGTCCTCCCACAGCAATCAGAGAAGAAAAAGAAATAAAAGGAACACAAATTGGAAAAGAAGTAAAACCCACGCACCTAGGGTCACCTAATCTATGACAAA
This sequence comes from Physeter macrocephalus, assembly GCF_002837175.3. Lineage (NCBI taxonomy): Eukaryota > Metazoa > Chordata > Mammalia > Artiodactyla > Physeteridae > Physeter > Physeter macrocephalus. The sequence goes on along the minus strand of NW_021145709.1, from coordinate 55,650 downwards.
GGACGCAAGAATATACAATGGAGGAAAGACAGCCTCTTCAATAAGTGGTGCGGGGAAAAGTGGACAGCTACACGTAAAAGAATGAAAATAGAACACTACCTAAACACCATACACAAAAATAAACTCACAAAATTAATGCACAGAAATCTCTTGCATTCCCATACACTAACAACGAAAGATCAGAGGAACTAAGGAAACAATCCCATTTACCACTGCAACAAAAGAATAAAATACCTAGAAATAAACCTACCTAAGGAAGTAAAAGACCTGTACTCAGAAAACTGTAAGAAACTGATGAAAGAAATCAAAGATGACACAAACAGATGGAGAGATATACCATGTTCTTGGATTGGAAAAATCAATATTGTGAAGATGACTATACTTCCCAAAGCAATCTACAGATTCAGTGCAATCCCTATCAAATTACCAAATGGCATTTTTCACAGAATTAGAAAAAAATTTTACAGTTTGTATGGAAACACAAAAACCCCAAATAGCCAAAGCAATCCTGAGAAACCAAAACGGAGCTGGAGGCATCAGGGACCCTGACTTCAGACTATACTACAAAGCTACAGTAATCAAGACAGTATGGTACTGGCACAAAAACAGAAATACAGATCAATGGAACAGGATAGAAAGGCCAGAGATAGGATATACAATGGAGAAAAGACAGTCTCTTCAATTAGTGGTGCTGGGAGAACTGGACAGCTACATGTAAAAGAATGAAATAGAATACTCCCTAACACCATACACAAAAATAAACTCAATATGGATTAGAGACCTAAATGTAAGACTGAACACTATAAAACTCTTACAGGAAAACATAGGAAGAACACACTTTGACATAAATCACAGCAAGATCTTTTTGACCCACCACGTAATGAAAAGAAAAACAAAAATAAACAAATGGGACCTAATGAAACTTAAAAGCTTTTGCACAGCAAAGGAGACCATAAACAAGATGAAAAGACAACCCTCAGAATGGGAGAAAATAGTTACAAATTAAGCAATGGACAAAGGATTAATCTCCAAAATACACAAATAGCTTATGAGGCTCAATGTCAAAAAAACAACCCAATCAAAAAATGGGTGGAAAACCTAAACAGACATTCCTCCAAAAAAGACACACAGGTGGCCAAGTGGCACATGAAAAGACGCTCAACATCACTAATTATTAGAGAAATGCAGATCAAAACTACAATGAGGATCATCTCACCCCGGTCAGAACGGCCATCATCAAAAAATCTACAAACCATAAATGCTGGAGAGGGTGTGGAGAAAAGGGAACCCACTTGCACTGTTGGTGGGGATGTAAACTGATACAGCCACTGTGGAGAACAGTATGGAGGTTCCTTAAAAAGCAAAAAATAGAACTACCATATGACCAAGCAATCCCACTACTGGGCAGATACCCTGAGAAAACCATAATTCAAAAGGACAGATGTACCCCAATGTTCACTGCAGCACTATTTACAACAGCCAGGTCACAGAAACAACCTAAATGTCCATCGACAGATGAATGGAAAAAGATGTGGTACATACATGCAATGGAATATTAGTCATAAAAAGGAATGAAATTGGGTCATCTGTAGAGATGTGGATGGACCCAGAGTCTGTCATACAGAGTGAAGTAAGTCAGAAAGAGAAAAACAAATATCATATATTAACACGTATATGTGGGATCTAGAAAAATAGTACAGATGAACCTATTTCCAGGGCAGGAATAGACACAGATGTAGAGAACGGACATGTGGACACAGGGCGGGGTTAGGGGAGGGTGGGATGAACTGGGAGATTAGACTGACATAAATACACTACCATGTGTAAAACAGAGAGCTAGTGGGAACCTGCAGTGTAGCACAGGGAGCTCAGCTCAGTGCTCTGTGATGACCTAGCTGGGGGGATGGGGGAGATGGGAGGGAGGTCCAAGAGGGAGGGGATATATGTATACATATAGCTGATTCACTTCATTGTACAGCAGAAACTAACACAACATTGTAAAGCAATTATACTCCAAAAAAAAAACAACAAACTGAAAGCAAGGATTCAAACAGATATTCGTACACCCATGTTCATAGCAGCATTATGTACAATAACAAAAGGTGGAAGTGACCCAAAGGTCCATCGGCAGATGAATGGATAAACAAGAGGCAGTAGATCCATACAAGGAAATTCTTTTTTAAAAAAATAAATTTATTTTATTTATTTATTTTTTTGGCTGCGTTGGGTTTTCGTTGCTGTGCCCGAGCTTTCTCCAGTTGCGACGAGCAGGGGCTACTCTTCATCGTGGTGTGCGGGCTTCTCACTGCAGTGGCTTCTCTTGCTGGGAGCACGGGCTCTAGGCACGCGGGCTTCAGTAGTTGTGGCATGCGGGCTCAGTAGTTGTGGCTCGCGGGCTCTAGAGCACAGGCTCAGTAGTTGTGGCACACGGGCTTAGCTGCTCTGCGGCATGTGGGATCTTCCCTGACCAGGACTCGAACCCGTGTCCCCTGCATTGGCAGGCGGATTCTTAACCACTGCGCCACCAGGGAAGCCCCGGAAATACTTTCCAGTCTTAAAAAGGAAGGAAATTCTGGCACTTCACAACATAAACCCTGAGGGCGTTATGCTAAATGAAAGAAGCCAAATAAGAAACAAAAGACATACTGCATGATTCCACTTGTATACGGTCCCTATAGTCACATTCATAGACAAAGTAGAATGGTGGTTGCCAGAAGCTGGGAGGGGAAAATAGGGAGTTAGCGTTTAATCTGTATTGAGTTCCAGTTTTGCAAGAAGAAGAAACTTCTGGGGATGGTTGGTGGTGACGGTTGCCCAGCAGTGTAAACGGACTTAGGGCCACTGAACCGCACATATAAAAGTGGTAAATTCTGTTAAGTTTTATAATACCGAAAATAAATTTTTAAAAATTAATTTAAAAAATTACATGTGGAAGAGACTTTGTTTCTTCAGGTGCTAGAATCAAGTGGCAAACCATGACCTGCTGCTGAAATCTGCCCACACGTACTTTGGATCAGAGGCATTTGAACTTGAAAGTCTCTGGAGGGGATGCATGCTTGCCAGGTGGCCCTGAGCTCCCCCTCTCCCAGTCACCCTACTTGCCTGGCTCCCGAAGGCACTGGAGGCTGGAACCCCAGATGGAGCAAGGGAAGACTTTTAGGCGAGAGCTCGCAGTGTCTGCTATTTTTGCGAATGGCCTTTGCTGCGCAGGTGGCCTGCCTTGCGGGGACAGAGCTGGTGAAGTCAGGATGTGGAGGACAGTAACGCTCACCCAATACCCCATGAGCCCTCTCCATGTCCCAACTCCTTGTGACTAGTTCTGGCCAATGAACCATGAGCAGAAGTGACCTGTGTGTCATTTCTGGGCTGAAGCAACTGGTGATGTCCCCCACAGTGGAGCCTCCATTGGCCTGGGTCCCTGAAAGACGATGTCAAAACAGAGGCCCCATGTGACCCATGACAGACAGGTAGTATGAGCAAGTCAGCAAGAAATAGGGCTCTATGTCAAACCACTGGGATGTGGGGGTTAATTTGTTACCGTGGCATAACCTCGCTTATCCTGACTAATATATGTGCTGTGCTGGATGGGGAAAGGTTTACTCAGCTTCACAAGCTCCAGGTGGGAGCCACGGACCACAGCCATAGTTCCACGGCTCTAAGCTAGAAACCTCAGAAAAAGCACATGCCTTCCCTGGGCTTCGGTTCCCCAGCTATTCCATTTGTATCCTAAAAATCAGGAATTTCACATTGTTCAACCTATGGGAGTATAAAGACAGGTGCAGCTTACTAATCCAGGAGGGCAGATGTGGGCTCTAGGCCAACCTTGCCTCTGGCTCCAACCCTCCTGGCCCTGTTTCCCCAGGTGTCCCTGACAGGGTTCTAGATCACCCGTGGCTTCTAGGGCTGGGCTAGAGATGGGAGTGAAGGAGCCACCTGGCCCAGGGACTTCAAGAGAGTCCCTCCATCACTGGACCCCAGTGTCAGGGGCCAAGAATAAGGGGAGCGCTCACTCATTCCCCACTGTCACAGCTTCAGCCTCATCCACAGGGAACAGCCGGAGACCCCAAGCCCCTTGCTGAGATGGATTTTTAACGCTGACCTTGGCCTCAGCCTACTCTGGGGAGCCTCACCCCCACCTGTCTGGTGGCGAGGCCACCTACCCAGAGTTAGAAGCTGCACAAAGAGCCACACTCAGGGCGCTGGATCCACCCCGCCCAGCACAGGTTGTCAGAGGTGTCCTTCTGCAAGTGAGGGGGGGCAGGCCGAGGCCAGGGCACCTCCAGGGCTCTGAGGGCATCAGCAGGACAGAGCCGGCACATGTGGGAATCTGGAGCTGCAGGGAGTGCTGAGCTTTATTTACAAACGTGTCACAGAATCCCCTCTTCCCAACCCCAGGGTCTCCTCTGTCCCCAGGAAGGAGACAGGCCTGAGGCCACCCACCGGCCCAGCCTAGGAAGGTGGGGCCTGAGTCCACCTCCAGCTGAGGCTGGGCAAAGCTCCCCTCTCATGGGCGCCCCTGCGGAGGGGAGAGGCTGAAACGACGGTAGGGGCACTGTCCACCTCCCAGTGGCCAGTCCTCAGGGCTTCAGCCGGGGGGCGCGGGGCTGGGGCACGGAGGGTTCTGACCAGATCGGGATGGGGGCTGGGACCCGCGTTGGCACAGCCTGGAGAGTGAAGGGAAGGGTGTCGGGGGGCCTCTTTGGGGGTAGCCTCATCCCCTTCTGGATCTCAGGGTTGGGGTCACCTTCCAGGGTGGGGTGGGGTAGCCAGCGGGGAGCAGTGGTGCCTGGAGAGGTGCTGTGGGTCAGGGCCAGGGCACCCCACAGAGAGACATCCAGGCTCTGCACTCCTACCCCAAGCCTGCCCACCAGGACTCTGCGGTCCTCAGGCTGCTCCAGGGCATCTGTCTCTCCCAGGGCACCCTGGACCGTACCTGGTGAGAAGCGCTGGTGGCTGACAGCTTCCGACGTTGGGCCTCAGAAGAGACGCTGGACCAGAGGTCCAGGCTCCTGGGGGCTGAGCTTTTCTCAGACTTCGGAGGAAGAATGTCCCAGCCCAGCAGGCAGTGCTGTGGAGAGCAAAGGGTTAAGGTGCCTGGCCTGGAGCGGGGCTCCCCACTGACTGGGCACACCCCAGGGAGGGGCTGAACCTCTCCTCTTGGACTGGCAGCATCCTCTAGGACAGGGCTGTGTCCCCCATGAGGGTGAAGGGGCCCCCCCAAACAATCACAGTGTCCCCCACGGACTGAGGCTCCCCGAGGGCAGGGGTCTTATCCACCACTGTTACCCCAGGCCTCCCTTTCCTAACCCTGCTGACCCAGGCCCTGGGCCCCGGGCACAGATGGGTGGAGGGAAGGCCACGGACGCTGATGGAGCCTGTCCTGTGTGCCAGGTTCTGCCCCAAGCCCCCGACAGGTATTGACTCACTGACCTGCTCCTTGCCCAACCCATGAGCCTGAGGATAGTACACTGTACCCATTTTACAGATGAGCAAACTGACTTTCCTCGGTACCCCTCTCCTCCCCGCGACCCCAGCACCTCCGGCCTCAACTGGGAATGAGTGGGGTCCCCAGTGACCCCTGTCCTACCCAGGAGACACAAAGGGCCTAGGTTCAAATCCCGGCTCTTCCATCCGGCTGACCTTGGACAAGTCACCTCCCCTCTGCCTCAGTCTCCTCATCTGTAAAGTGGGATAACAGTAGGACCTGCACTCTCGGTCGCTGTGGCTCCATGAGATAATCGCCGTAAGGACTGTGCATGTGGCCACAAAAGCGCAAGAAAGGGGGTCCGTGTGCACTAGGCCAACGCACTGCACGGGCAGACAGTCCTCCTGGAAGCCAGAGGCTGGGTGGGGAGCCCAGCCTCCCTCAGGGAACAAGCACAGTACATATGACATAAGTGGCCCAGCCCAAACTCCAGAGACTTCAGTCCTTGAGCCCAGCCTCGCTGTGTGGCCTTGGGACAGTCCCTGGCCCTCTGGGCCTCAGGACACGTCCAGTGTCCTGGGCCAGACAGGGGGCAGCCCCAAGGCCATCCTCACCCGGGGCAGCGCCAGCGTGTCGGAGGCGTCGAAGCTCTTCCGCCGGTGGATGCGGTACCGGTGCGGGGGGTCCAGGACAGACAGCGGGATGCTCACCCTGGCGGGGGTGACAGTGGGGGCATTGCTGCAGGCGCCTCCAGGCTGCTGTGGCCCATCCTGCCATCCCTCAAAACCACAGGCCCCAGGCTCTGCTCTCGTCCTCAGCTGCGGCTGCCCCTACGGCTCCCCGCGGTGTCCTGCCTACTCTGGCCACTCACCTGACCTGCGCTGGCTCTGCCAGGGTCTCCGGACCCCGCTGGCCCCGTGGTGTCCGGCACAGGCGGCAGGGGGTGCCAGGATCCGAAGGCACCAGAAACAGGCGCCGGTTGACACAGTAACAATACACACCTGTGAGACCCATGAGAAGCAGAAGCCCCCCTCAGCCAGGGAACCTAGGTTCCTGGACCCCAACCACACAGGCCCGCCCACGTGTACACAGACAGAGCATGCACACGCACACGTGCTCACATGCAACAACACTGAGCACCGCCTCTACTCAAGCATGACACACGCGTGCACACGCCGGCGACTTCACATGTGCAAATGTCATCCGTGCAAACACAAAGCACGGCTCCATACAGGCCTATCTGTGGACACACATGAGCGTGCCTACACTTGTAATCACACACACAGGGTGCACACACACACACATCCATGTGAACATGCCTCACACACATATGTCCACACACGTATACACTGTATGCTGCTCGTGCAATCCCACAGCAAAGACTGGGGTGCTCACGTGACTGAGCTGGCACCCCCCCCCCCCCCCCCCGCTGCTCACCCAGACGACCCCCCCGTGTGCGGAGAGGAGGGGGAGGGAGTGGGGACACGTGGGAAAATGAGGCAGCTGGGAGGAAACGGAAGGTGCGGGCGAGGGGCGAGGTGGGTAGCACAGGGCTGGCCCTGCTCCCCCTGAGGCCAGGCCTCAGCTCACCCCAGGCTCGCGGCCCCCTTCCCGGACCTCATGCCTCCCTACCCCCATCCCCAGCTGCCTCCCCAGGCCCCCAGGCCTTAGCTGGGCTACGGGGCGGCCGCCGAGCGTTTACACTCACATTCGTGGTCCCCCTCCACAGCACCACTCTCCTGCAGGCCTAGGAACTGGGATCTGTGAGGGCGAGAGGGTGAGCAGGCCAGGGTGACACAGTCCCTGAGCCAGCCGCCCTGCCCACCCTGCGCCCGCCCCTGCTCACTTGGGGTCACTGCAAATACACTCCTCCTTGTTGGCTTCCCGGAACTTCTGCAGCTTCGAGAAGAAGGCCTCGGGCTTGCTGGTGACGGGAGAGCTGCTGTCCAGAGATCCTGGAGTGGGCAACACACAAAGGAGCTGCTGTGTGGCCAAGACGCAGGGGATGCTCGGCACCGGCACCGCAGGCCACCTGCTTTGACCCCACCATACCTCGTACAGACCTAGAGGGGACCCTCCGCTCATGGGACTGTTGGTTTTGTCTCGTGTCTGTCTACCCTCATGTATATCCAATCGTCCATGCAAAAAATATTTATAGAGCCCCTACTGTGGGCCAGACGCTGTTTTATGTGCTGGGGAAAGAACAGCGATCTAGACAAAGCCCCTGACCTCGTGAGGCTTACGTTCTAATGTGGCAACAGACGAACTAGTCACCAAAGAAACCTGTAATACAACATTGAGAGGTGACACCTGCCAGGAAATAAAAGAGAGTCTGGAGGGACTTCCCTGGCGGTCGAGTGGTTGAGAATCTGCCTTCCAATGCAAGGGACGCGGGTTTGATCCCTGGTCAGGGAAATAAGATCCCACAAGCCACGGGGCAACTAAGCCCACGTGCCGCAATTACTGAGCCTGCACGCCACAACTAGAGAGAGAGAAGCCTGTGCGCCGCAATGAAGAGCCCGCGTGCCACAACTAAGACCCGACGCAGCCCAAGATAATAAATAAATAGAGAGTCAGAAAACTGAACTTGGTAGGGCAGGGGAGCCAGAGGAAGTTTCCCTGAGGAGGTGACACCTGAGCAGAGACCTGATGGAGGGAGGGAGGGAGCCGTGGGGACCTCCCAGGCAGACAGAAGAGCAAATGCAAAGGTCCTGGGGCAGGTGTGGTTGGTACGTTTGAGGAACACCCAGGAGGTAAAATAGGTGTAGGAGTGAAGGTGGAGGAGATGAGGCTGGGAAGCCAGCGGTGGGTTTGGGGACAAGGAGTGACGCAATCAGATCAGCCATGTACTTTTACAGGACCCCCCTTCTGGTTGCTGCAAGGTGAGGGGAAGCAGGGGCACCAGTTGGAGGCTACTGCAGGCATCCTGGTGGACACAAACAGTAAAATTCTAGAAATAGGTGGAAGGCAGGACTACCAGAATGCACAGTGTGTGAAAAGGAAAGGAAAACATCAAGGCTGATCTCAAGATTATGGCCATTAGCTCCATAAATGGAGTTGCCACTAACAGAGGTAGAACAGACTGCAGGAGGACCAGGTGGGGCGGAAATCAGGACCTTGATTTTGGACCTGAGATTAGTCTAACACACCTAATGAGCTCTGCAGAGAAGAAAGCCAGATATACAGGTCTGGGATTCAGAGGAGCAGCACGGGCAGAGATAAAGTCAGGGAGAAGAGAGCGTGGAGAGCCTCGGCACGGCGGCGGAGGTGAGGGGGGCTCTGGAACTGGGAACAAGGAAGTGGATCCAGCGGAGACTGGACAGAGCAGCCAGGGAGGTGGGCAAGAGCCAGCAGGGGGACCCGGGCCTGGAAGTCAGAAGAAGAAAGAGCTTTGGGGAGGAGGGAGTGGCCGCAGTGTCCACGCTACCCAGGGGCCAAGAAGGCTCTGGACTGAGCACTGAGCCTGGAGCTGGCAACGCAGAGGTCACTGCTGACCCGGCCGAAGACAGCGTCGGAGGGTGTCAGGGGCTGAAGCCCAGTTTAAGAAAAAGTCGGGGAGAGAAACTGGAGACAGGGAGTCTAGATGGCCCTTTTGAGGAGTTTTGTTATAAAGAAAAGCAGAGAACACGGGCAGTATCTAGAAGCAAAGGCAGGATGTAAAGGGAGCGATGCTTCCTCAGGATGGGAAATCACAGACTGCAGCTTTACCCCTGACCAGATGTGACTTTGCTGAGTTTTTCAGTCTCTTGATGCCTCAGCCTTCTTATCTGCCAGTGGGGACAATAACAGCATCCACCTAATCGGATTATTGTGAGGAGTCAATGGGAGGGAAGCAGAGGAAAGCTCTTGGCACGGGGCCCGGCACATAATAAGCACTCACTGAAATAAATTGTCATTAATATTCCCTGGCGTTCGTATACTGACGGGGCAGAGTGATGGTGGAGGAAGGAGAGGAGAGAATTACAGGGAAAAAACCCTCTGGGAGGGACTTCCCTGGTGGCGCAGTGGTTAAGAATCTGCCTGTCAATGTAGGGGACACGGTTTTGAGCCCTGGTCTGGGAACATCGCGCATGCCGCGGAGCAACTAAGCCATGCGCCACAACTACTGAGCCCACTAGTCACAACTACTGAGGCCGCGTGCCTCAACTACTGAAGCCCGCGTGCCTAGAGCCCGCGCTCCGCAACAAGAGAAGCCACCGCAGTGAGAAGTCCACGAACCACAACGAAGAGTAGCCCCCGCTCGCCACAACTAGAGAGAGCCCGCGTGCAGCAATGAAGACCCAACGCGGCCAAAAATAAATAAATTAATTAATTTTTAAAAAAACCCTCTGGGAGCCAAGAAGGGATGGGGCCCAAGCACACAAATGCAGGGACAAGACGGGGGCTCGGAAAGGGGGGAGAGAGGCGTGCGCGCGCGCACGCGCACACACACACACACACACACACACACACACACACACACACACACACAGGGCAGGCAGGGGGCAACCGCCTCTACTTTACTAGAGACGGGAAGCAAAGCAGTGAGCTGGCAGTCAGGGAAGTCCTTGGGATGGGGCCTGTGTCCCCACCACCGCAGGGTCTCAGCAGCCCCACGGAGCACCTGCCTTGGGGCAGCAACTCAACTTCTCTGTACACCAGTTTCCTCCTTTGTGAAAGTGAGGGTCCGATAGCACCAACCTCCTAGGGCCGCCCACTCACTCACTCAGCCAGCGTTGGCTGAGGGCCTACTACGTGCCAGGCACCATTCTAGGCTCAGACTCGGGGAGCACAGTAACAAAAAAGACGGCCAGGCCCCTGCTCCAACAGAGCTTATAGTCCACTGGAGAAGTCAGACAAGAAACAAGCAAACAAGATGACTTCTGAGAATGAATGAATGATACGAGGAACATACAAACGGGTGATGCAATAGGCAAGGATGCAGATGTGGTGGCCCCACAACGTTGTGCTCGTGGAAGGCCTACCATTTGAGCTGAACACTCAGTGACGAAAAGGAACCAGCAGGTGTGAACCTGGGGAAGTGCGTTCAAAGCAAAGGGCACAGCAAGTGCAAAGGCCCCGAGGAGGCCGTGAGCATGGCAGGTTGAAGGACCAGCAAGGAGGCCAGCGTGAGGAGTCAGAAGGTAGATGGTTAGAGGCCATGTCACGGGGCCAAGCGGAAGCCAGATCACACCTCGAAACTCTAGATAAGGATTTTAGATTTTACTCTAAGTGCTAAGTACTCTGCTTGACGTGATCTGATTCCCGTGTTTAAAAATTCGTTCTGGCTGCTGTGATGAAAACGGATGATAATGGGGGTGAAAGAGGCCAGAGGGGAGACCAGCCAGGAAGCCACTGAGGTTGTGGGGGGATGGGCAGTAACACATAAAGAGATGACACGCATACAGAGTTTCACAGGGGCCTGGCACACAATAAATGCCAAAAAAATATGGCAGCTCTGATTCGTTCATTCATTCAACAAACACTCGGTGAGCACCATCTCTGTGCCTGTCACCGTGCCTGTCACCGTGCCAAGGGCCGAGACAGGAGACGTGGTACCGAAGGTGCTCACCGAGGGGGGTGGAACAGTCGGAGAAAGAGCAGCAGCGCCCGCTGGGGGCGCAGGTAGGGGCATAAGCAAGCTGGCGCCTCCACCCGCACCCCGGGCACGCCATACCTGCAATCCAGTCGTAGCCCAGGAACGGTCTGAGGCGCCAGCTCTTCTCAGGCACTGGAGACTCCTTGTTGGTCACTCTCGGCTGAGGAGGGAGGCAAAGAGGGGCAAGGGCTAGGCCAGCAAACCTGGCCCAAAGGAGGTCCCACGTGGCAGGGAGGAAAGGGGCTGTGTCTTAACTCATACCCTGACATGGGCCCCAGGGCTCAGCCGAGGGCGTGGGGGCTGGAGGACAAGAGTTTGGCCCCCACCCCACTCCATGTGTGACTTTGAACAAGTCTGTCCTCTGAACACCCGTCTTCCCATCTGCATAATGGGGCTAGTCACCTTCTTCCCAAAGTGCTGTCTGAGGGACTAATGGCCACAACTTATCAGGCACTTAGGCTGAGCTGGACTTGACTCACGGTACCTCCCAGGAGCCTCGCCCTGGGAGCGAGGCTGCCCATGAGTGCATCTGTCAGGGGGGAAACTGAGGCTCAAGGAAGCGCCCATCAGTGGATGCTCCGCTCTCCCACATTACCTCGGACAGCTTGCTCCGTTGAGCCAGGATGGACTTCAGGGCCTGTGCCTCCTGGGTGTCTAGACTGTCCAGCTCTGCTGAAAGCGCTGGGTCGTTCGAGTCTGAGGTGGCCAACAAGGGAGCCGAGTGGGGCCTCAGTGGGCCCGGGGACTCCTGGTGGAGGCACTTGGCAGGTGGGAGAGAGATCACCCCGGAGCTGGCCCCGTCCCTATCACAGGGGTCACCTTGGTGGGCATCCTGTGGGCAGGAGGCTCTCAAGGCCACTGAAGACGTCTCTTGGGATGACGGCATCTCTGAGTCGTAGCTGCTGCTGGAGTCCAGGCTTGACTGGAACAGAGAGGCCAGGTCACCCAGCCATCTACCCAGCTGGCCTGCACTAGGCATGAAGGCCTGGTCCTCATCCTTGCTCCAGCCTCTGCATGTCCCAGGCCAGTCCCTTCCCACGCTGGGCCTCACTCGGTTTTCTCATCATCAGTAAAATGGGCATGCTGCACAAGAGGACCCGGAAGCCCTGGATTCTGGCCTGAGGTTTAGGCAGCCCCTCCCTCACTCCCAGGATCTGGCCAAGGCGCTCACCTCTGAGGCTGCCTTGGCCACGGACCGCCTCACGGCATCCTGTCCAACCCACAGCTGCCTCAGGAGCTCCAGGTTGAGCTGCCGCAGCTGTGCCAGATCTCTGGTCTCCACCATCCCAGGCGTATCCGCTGGCTTCCCACGACAGGTGTCACCGACTCCCGGGCCACAGAGTGCCCTCACGGCCAAGTTCTCCTACCTGAAGCCAAGACAGACAGCACGACATAGCGCTGAGGAGGCTGCCCTGCAGAGCCAGAGGCCAGGGTTCAAAGCCCCACTTTGATACTCCCTAACTGTGCAGCCTCAGACAAGTTATTTAACCTCTCTGTGCCTCAGTTTCCCCATCTGCCAAACAGATGATAACAGCATTGACCTCATAAGACCGTTGTAAGGATTAAAGGAGATAATGTATATTAAATGTTAGTACAGTGCCTGGCGCACACAGTAAGCACTCAATAAATGCCTATTATTATTACACTGGCCACAGTGTGTTTCCTAACATGTCAAAAGAGATCAATCCCTCTTTAACAACCTTAACTATGAAATTACTAGATTAATTTGTAGACGACAACGAGGTCAAGTCCACAGATGTAAAGCATGATAACGTTCAAATTCAACACAAATCAGATTTCTGAAGGGACTCTTCCCTCTCTCCTGCCCTCCCTCCTTCTTCCCTTTCTTTTTTACAAATGAAGAAACCAAAGTTCAGAGAAGTTAAGCTACTAGCCCCAAGTCACACAGCTCATAGGTGGCAAAGCCAGGATTTAAACCCAAATCGGGCTCCGGGGTACATGGTTATGCCAGCCTTTCCCCAAACAGTGTGGAGGGGGGCCTGGGAAGCTGCCTCCTCCTTCTCCCAGCCTTTGGCTCCCCAGGGATCCAGGCTCAGGGACACACTGATGCCGCTGGAAGGGATTTCTGCAGACTAGGGGAAGAGGCTTCCTCTTCCCTCAGAGTCCCAAGCCCAGATGCCTCCAACCAGAAACTGAGTCTCCCCCAGTACACACGATCCCTTTCTAACACTGCGTCCAGACAGACACCCTACTCTCCCCACTCCTCAGGGCCCGGTTGCAGGGGCTAAAGCAGAGAGAAGCCAGGCTACCCTGGAGCCGTCCCCACATATACCCATGCAGGGAAGGGGGTCAGCGGACATGCGAGTACAGACGACTGTGCGGGGGGTGGGGCAGACAAGCGGGGTAAAAAGCCTCATCCGCAGGACAGGGACTCCCGGCCCCCGTCCTTATCTGACTCTGGGCCAGACCTATAGTTCGAGGATCTCCGTTTCCGCACAGTGTTAAAGAGAACACCTCCGGCTCCGGCGGCGCTCTGGAAAGCTAAAGCCGCACCAAGGTAACGGGAAGGCGACGTTCAAAAGAGACACTGGGGCAGCAAGAGTACCAGCTGCGGTACCGCGGAACAAAGGGGCGGGACCCCCGGGAAAGGCAGACTCAGCCTCCCTCTTCTTTCCCTTCGCGGGCCCCGGACCCTCCGTGGGGGCGTACGTGGGGCAACCCGTCGAGCCCTTCCTCTCCATCCCCGGCCCCGCCACTGCCTCACTCACCTCCTGGAAGCCCCGGAAACACGCAGCGCACCTCCGCCAGCGCTGCAGGGAGTTCCGCCCAGGCCACCGTACGCTTCGGCAGCCGGGGGCGGGGCCTGATCCGGGAGCCCTGATTGGTCAGCTGTGGGGCGGAGCCGGGACGCTCTTGCGAGCTTTACTTCGCCTTCAGAAGCTGCCTTTTCAACATTGAGGCGGGGATAACGACGGCACTCAACATCTGATTGGTCAACTTCTCAGGTCTAGCTGTCGATAGTCGGAATGGGGCGGGCCCCCAGAAGACGGGCTCCGATTGGTCAGGACAAGGCCGCGGGCTATTTCGCGTTTGGTGAAGGCAGTGTCAGAGTCTGGACCTGATGCTTCCGCAGAGCCAAGGGATGCAGCTGTGGGTAGGCGGCGGCCAGTGACCCATGCTTTCATACTTTCTTTCGAGTACTTATGCCTATTTTGTGCCAAGAGGCACTGTACTAAGCACTGGGAGGCAGGAAAGAATTAAGAAGGGTCCCTTTCTGGAGGAGGGGGAGAGAAGCAGCGGGTAAGATATGAACACAGGTAGCTGTGATCCAGTCTGTAAAATATGGGCAAGTTTATATGGAGTGCCTACTTTGCGCCATGTATTTTCCATATGCCAATGCATGCCAGCCTCATAAATGCGCTTTAAGATGAATACTATTGTCCCGTTTTACGGACAAAGCAAAAAACGAGGTCATGAGAGATGAAGTGACTTGACCAGAACCTTTTAGAGGCAGTCAGTATAATTCCCAAATTAACAGACGAAAGGAAAGAAAGAAAAGCCATCTCAATAGATACAGAATAATACACCAAGCACTGTCCCTTTTTCTTAGTGGTTGCAATTGGAGTGCCACAATCTTTTAACTTAAAGAGATGTTCCGGCATTTGACAAAATCCAGCACTCATTTCTGATTTTTAAAAAAATCTTCCAGCTTCATACAACTCAATAGCAAAAAAGACCCCAAACAATCCAACTTAAAAATGGGCAGAGGATCTGAATAGACATTTTCCCAAAGAAGACAGATGGCCAATAGGTACATGAAAAGATGCTCAATATCAATAATTATCAGGGAAATGCAAATCAAAACCACAATGAGTTATCACCTCACGTGTGTTAGAATGACTATTGCTAAAAAGGCAAGAAATAACAAGTGTTGGCAAGGATGTGGAGAAAAGGGAACATTTGCGCACTGTTGGTGGGAATGTAAATCGGTGTAGCCACTATGGAAAAGAGTATGGAGGTTTGAGATTTCCTCAGAATTTAAAAATAGAGCTACCTTATTATCCAGCAATTACACTTCTGGGTATTTATCTGAAGAAAGCAAAAACACTGATTTGAAAAGCTAGATGCACCCCCATGTTCATTGCAGCATTATTTATAATAGCCAAGATATGGAAACAACCTAAGTGTCCAGCAATGGATGAATGGATACAGAAAGTGTGGTATATATGTATAATGGACTATGATTCAGCCGTAAAAAAACGGGAGATCTTGCCATTTTCAATAACACGGATGGAACTTGCAGGCGTTATGCTAAGTGAAATAAGTCAGATAGAGAAAGACAAATACTATATTTCTCTCTTATATGTGGAATCTAAAAAAACAAAAGAAAAACAAAAAGCAAGCTCATAGATACAGAAAACAGATTGGTGGCTGCAAGAGGCAGGGAGTAGGAGAAATGGGTGAAGTGGGGTTTTTTTTTAGTTTAACTAAATTAATAAAAATCTTTAAAAGTAAAAATCTTGGGGCTTCCCTGGTGGCGCAGTGGTTAAGAGTCCACCAGCCAGTGCAGGGGACACAGGTTCGAGCCCTGGTCCGGGAGGATCCCACATGCCTCGGAGCAGCTGAGTCCATGCTCCACAACTACTGAGCCTGCGCTCTAGAGCCCACGAGCCACAACTACTGAGCCCATGTGCCACAACTACTGAAGCCCATGCACCTAGAGCCCGTGCTCTGCAACAAGAGAAGTCACCGCAATGAGAAGCCCGCGCACCGCAATGAAGAGTGGCCCCCACTCACCACAAATAGAGAAAGCCTGCACACAGCAATGAAGACCCAACGCAGCCAAAAATAAATAAATAAAATAAATAAATTTATAAAAAATAAAAATTAAAAAAAAATCTTCTAACAAACTAGGACTGGAAGGGAACGTTCTCATCTTGATAAAAGGCATCT
This sequence comes from Physeter macrocephalus, assembly GCF_002837175.3. NCBI lineage: Eukaryota > Metazoa > Chordata > Mammalia > Artiodactyla > Physeteridae > Physeter > Physeter macrocephalus. The sequence goes on along the minus strand of NW_021145709.1, from coordinate 39,733 downwards.
ATGAAACACCTACATTTAACAGCATATTTCATAATAAAAGACTGAATGCTTTCTCCCTACAATTAGGAAAAGGTAAGGATGTCTGTTATCAACAGTTCAATTCAATATTACAGCAGAATTCTAGCCAGTGCAATAAGAAAAATCAAAGGCATCTGGAACGGAGAGGAAGAAGTAAAACTCTCTTTATTCACAGACAGCATGATAACAGAAAGTCTCATAGACTCTACAAAAAAGCTACTAGAATCGTTAATGGGTTTTGCCGTTGCAAGATACAAGATCAATATACAAAAATCAGTCGTATTTCTATATATTAGCAATAAACAATCAGAAACTGAAATTTTTAAAAAACCATTTAAAATACATCAAGAAATATAAAAATTAAATACTTAAGGATAAATCTGACCCAAAAAAGACAAGACCTATACATTAAAGTTATAAAACAGTGTTGAGAGAAATTAAAGGAGATTAAATAATTGGAGATATATACTGTGTTCATGGCTTGAAAAACTCAAATTTTTAAGATATCAGTTCTCCCCAAATTGACCTATAGACTCAATACAATCCCAAATAAAATCCCAGTAAGTTTCTTTGTATAAACTGACAAACAGTTTCTAAAATTCATATGGAAATGCAAAGGACTTAGAGAGCCAAAACAATTTTGAAAACAAAGAACAAATTCAGATGAGCTACGCCACCTGCTTTAAGATTTATTATAAAGCTACAGTAATCAAGAGAGTGTAGTATTGGCATCAAGGTAGACAAATAAATGAATGGAATAGAATAGAAAGTCCAGAAATTGTCTCACACATACATGATCAATTAATTTTTGACAAGGATGCAGAGGCAACTCAGTGGAGAAAGGACAGCCTTTTCAGCAAATGGTACAAGAACAATTGGATGTTCATATGCTAAAGACACACACACCACAAAACAAAGCAAAATTTTTAAAACCCTCTATCTGTACCATATCTGTACCATATGTAAAAATTAACTCAAAATGTATCATAGACCTAATTGTAAAACCTAAAACTATAAAACTTCTAGAAGAAAACTGAGAATAAAATCTTTGTGACCTTGCATTAAGCAGAAATTTCTTAGATATGACACCAAAAGTACAATCTCTAAAAGAAGAATGGATAAATTGGACTTTGTCAAAATTAATAACTTCTGCTCTTTGAAAGACATTGTTAAGAGAGTGGAAATACAAGCCACAGACTGGAGAAAATAATTGCAGATCGCATGTCTAATAAAGAATTTGTATCCAGATTATATAAATAACTCTCCCAACTCATAAGAAAACAACCCAATTTTTAAATTGAAGTATAGTTTATTTATAATATTGTGTTATCTTCAGGTGCGTAGCAAAGTGATTTAGCTAAATATACATATTTTTTGTATTATTTTCCATTATAGGTTATTACAAGATATTGACTATAGTTCCCTATACAGTAAATCCTTGTTGTTTATCTATTTTATATATAGTAGTGTATATCTGTTAATCCCATACTCCTAATTTATCCCTCCCCCAGAACCATAAGTTTGTTTTCTATGTCTCTGAGTCTGTTTCTGTT
>NW_021145709.1:37659-38020 GCF_002837175.3 Physeter macrocephalus | reverse complement strand
TATATATATCACATATTCTTTATCCATTCATCTGGTTTTTTGTTTGTTTGTTTGTTTTAAGGTTAAAAAAACCAAAACTTTTATTTAGAAAGGCTGAAATGATTGTATGCTAATTTGAACAGCTAGGTTGTATAAGAAAGTTCCTTTTTTTTTTCGCTACACCTCACGGCGTGTGGGATCCTAGTTCCCTGACCAGGGATTGAACCCAGGCCTCAGCTGTGAAAGCACAGAGTCCTAACCACTGGACCACCAGGGAATTCCCAAGAAAATTCCATTTTTGATATCTTCCAAGAATTGGATTCCATTATGTGTGCTTTGTTCTTTCTTCAGACCTCTGAACTTCAGACTGGAGTTGAACAGA
>NW_021145709.1:29756-33943 GCF_002837175.3 Physeter macrocephalus | reverse complement strand
CTGAGCCCATGTGCCACAACTACTGAAGCCCATGCACCTAGAGCCCGTGCTCTGCAACAAGAGAAGTCACCGCAATGAGAAGCCCGCGCACCGCAATGAAGAGTGGCCCCCACTCACCACAAATAGAGAAAGCCTGCACACAGCAATGAAGACCCAACGCAGCCAAAAATAAATAAATAAAATAAATAAATTTATAAAAAATAAAAATTAAAAAAAAATCTTCTAACAAACTAGGACTGGAAGGGAACGTTCTCATCTTGATAAAAGGCATCTATGAAACACCTACATTTAACAGCATATTTCATAATAAAAGACTGAATGCTTTCTCCCTACAATTAGGAAAAGGTAAGGATGTCTGTTATCAACAGTTCAATTCAATATTACAGCAGAATTCTAGCCAGTGCAATAAGAAAAATCAAAGGCATCTGGAACGGAGAGGAAGAAGTAAAACTCTCTTTATTCACAGACAGCATGATAACAGAAAGTCTCATAGACTCTACAAAAAAGCTACTAGAATCGTTAATGGGTTTTGCCGTTGCAAGATACAAGATCAATATACAAAAATCAGTCGTATTTCTATATATTAGCAATAAACAATCAGAAACTGAAATTTTTAAAAAACCATTTAAAATACATCAAGAAATATAAAAATTAAATACTTAAGGATAAATCTGACCCAAAAAAGACAAGACCTATACATTAAAGTTATAAAACAGTGTTGAGAGAAATTAAAGGAGATTAAATAATTGGAGATATATACTGTGTTCATGGCTTGAAAAACTCAAATTTTTAAGATATCAGTTCTCCCCAAATTGACCTATAGACTCAATACAATCCCAAATAAAATCCCAGTAAGTTTCTTTGTATAAACTGACAAACAGTTTCTAAAATTCATATGGAAATGCAAAGGACTTAGAGAGCCAAAACAATTTTGAAAACAAAGAACAAATTCAGATGAGCTACGCCACCTGCTTTAAGATTTATTATAAAGCTACAGTAATCAAGAGAGTGTAGTATTGGCATCAAGGTAGACAAATAAATGAATGGAATAGAATAGAAAGTCCAGAAATTGTCTCACACATACATGATCAATTAATTTTTGACAAGGATGCAGAGGCAACTCAGTGGAGAAAGGACAGCCTTTTCAGCAAATGGTACAAGAACAATTGGATGTTCATATGCTAAAGACACACACACCACAAAACAAAGCAAAATTTTTAAAACCCTCTATCTGTACCATATCTGTACCATATGTAAAAATTAACTCAAAATGTATCATAGACCTAATTGTAAAACCTAAAACTATAAAACTTCTAGAAGAAAACTGAGAATAAAATCTTTGTGACCTTGCATTAAGCAGAAATTTCTTAGATATGACACCAAAAGTACAATCTCTAAAAGAAGAATGGATAAATTGGACTTTGTCAAAATTAATAACTTCTGCTCTTTGAAAGACATTGTTAAGAGAGTGGAAATACAAGCCACAGACTGGAGAAAATAATTGCAGATCACATGTCTAATAAAGAATTTGTATCCAGATTATATAAATAACTCTCCCAACTCATAAGAAAACAACCCAATTTTTAAATTGAAGTATAGTTTATTTATAATATTGTGTTATCTTCAGGTGCGTAGCAAAGTGATTTAGCTAAATATACATATTTTTTGTATTATTTTCCATTATAGGTTATTACAAGATATTGACTATAGTTCCCTATACAGTAAATCCTTGTTGTTTATCTATTTTATATATAGTAGTGTATATCTGTTAATCCCATACTCCTAATTTATCCCTCCCCCAGAACCATAAGTTTGTTTTCTATGTCTCTGAGTCTGTTTCTGTTCTGTAAATAAGTCCATTTGTATTATTTTTTAGATTCCACATATAATGTTTGTCTTTCTCTGTCTGCCTTCAAGAATTGGATTCCATTATGTGTGCTTTGTTCTTTCTTCAGACCTCTTAACTTCAGACTGGAGTTGAACAGAAATATGGCTTACTCCTTTCCCCTCAAATCATTCTCAGGCTCCAGACAAGGAGCTGGACCTTTGGGCGAACAAGCAGGTAACTGGCAATGGTACCTTTTAACTCGGGAGGCTTTCCAGGAGTATACAGGAACAAGGAACAAGCTGCTCCTGAATGAGAAGATCATGTAATTAGCAAAGTATCTAAAATAGCCAAAACTATTCTCGCTATGAATAGCCAAGAAAAGCGAAGCAAATGCTATCCACAGACATTTGCTCTATCTTAGACAGTTCCTTTTGGAACAAGTTCTCATCCTCTCTCCCAGTTAGCTCCAGTGGGTTCACCATTACAGGCTCTGGGGCTAGAACAGGGCTAAGACAGTATGCTTGCTTTCCTCATTGGCATCCATTCATCTGTTGATGGATACTTAGGTTGCTTCCGTGTCTTGGCTAACAAACAACCCAATTTTTAAAATGATTCAAAGAATTGAACACCGAAGAAGAGATACACACAGATGGTGAATAAGCACAGAAAAGATGCTCCACAGCACAGAACCCTCCTACTGAGGCTGGTCACAGGCTCAGCATCCTTCCCCACCATGAATACGCCTAGCGCCAGCGTTTATCCCGATCTGGCTTTCTAGAGTCTTCTCTTGCCTAGGCTCCATTTGCTAGGCCAATGTAAAAGAAAACCAGAATGAGACACCACCGCATAACTATTTCTATGTCTAAAATGATGGCAGGTAAAATCAAAGACTCACTATACCAGTGTTGGCGAGGACAGGGAAAAACTGGAACCCATGTGCTCTGCTGGTGAGAATATAAAATGGTACAATCACTTCGGAGAACAGTTTGACGGTATCTTAAAAAGTTAGGGCTTCCCTCGTGGCGCAGTGGTTAAGAATCCGCCTGCCAATATAGGGGACACGGGTTCGAGCCCTGCTCTGGGAAGATCCCACGTGCCGCGGAGCAACTAAGCCCGTGCGCCACAACTACTGAGCCTGCGCCGTAGAGCCCACGTGCCACAACTACTGAAGCTCATGTGCCTAGAGCCCGTGCTCCGCAACAAGAGAAGCCCGCGCACCACAACGAAGAGCAGCCCCCGCTCGCCGCGACTAGAGAAAGCCCGCGCACTGCAACAAAGACCCAACTCAGCCATAAATAAATAAATAAATAGATAAATAAATTTTTTTTTAAAGTTAAATATAAATTTACCATATGACCCAGAAATTCCAGTACTAGGTATCTACCCAAGAGAAATGAAAACATGTCCACGCAAAGACTTGTACAAGAATGTTCCTGGCAGGAACATTATTCATTATAGCCACAAAAAAGGGGAAATAATCCAAATGTCCATCAACTTATAAATGGACAAACTAAATGTGGTATCCATAAAATAGAAAATGGCAATAAAAAGAAATGAAGTACTGACACGTGCTACAACATGGATGAACCTCATAAACATTATGCTAAGTGAAAGGAGCCATACAAAAAAGACCACATATTGATGACTCCAATTATATGAAATGTCCAGAAAAGGCAAATCTATGGAGACAGAAAATAAGATTAGTGGTTCCATGGGTCTGGGTGGGAACAGAGATTTGCTGCAAATGGGCAGGAGGGATCATTGTGAGGTAATGAAAATATCCTAAAATTGGATTGTGGTGATGAGGGCTGCAGAACTTTGCAAATTTGCTGAAATGATTGAATTGTACACTTGAAAACAGTGAATTTGAGGCTTCCCTGGTGGCGCAGTGGTTGAGAGTCCGCCTGCCGATGCAGGGGACGAGGGTTCGTGCCCCGCAACGGGAAGATCCCACGTGCCGCGGAGCGACTGGGCCCGTGAGCCGTGGCCGCTGAGCCTGCGCGTCCGGAGCCTGTGCTCCGCAACGGGAGAGGCCACAACGGTGAGAGGCCCGCGTACCGCAAAAAAAAAAAAAAAAAAATGAATTTTATGATACATATATTGTACTTCAGTAAAGCTGTTGTTTTTTTTTTAAAATTAAACATACGTGACCCATTTGTTCTACTTCTAGGCATTTATCTAAGGGAAAAAATATAATCTAGGGCTTCCCTGGTGGCGCAGTGGTTGAGAGTCCGATTCAGCGGTCGCGGGTTCGTGCCCCGGTCCGGGAGGATCCCACATGCCGCGGAGCGGCTGGGCCCGTGAGCCACGGCCGCTGGGCCTGCGCGCCCGGAGCCTGTGCTCCGCAACGGGAGAGGCC
>NW_021145709.1:0-29722 GCF_002837175.3 Physeter macrocephalus | reverse complement strand
ACGGGAGAGGCCGCAGCGGTGAGAGGCCCGCGTACCGCAAAAACAATAAATAAATAAATAAATAAATAAATAAATAAATAAATAAAATCTATATGAAGACTTGTATATGAATGTTCATAGCAGCTATATTGTAAATCCAAATGTCCATCAAGGGGGGAATGGATAAACAAATTGTGGTACATCCTTCCATACAATGGATACTACTCAGCAATAAAAATGAACAAACTACTGGTCCACACACAATACGGATGCATCTCAAAATAATTATGCTGGGAATTCCCTGGCGGTCCAGTGGTAGGACTCTGCACTTGCACTGCTGAGGGCGTGGGTTCAATCCATGGTCGGGGAACTAGGATCCGGCAAGCTGCACAGACAAAAAAAAAAAAAAAAAAGTAAAAAAACAAAGTTATGCTGAGTGGAAAAAGAGTACACAGTGTATCTTCCATCTATATAAAACTTGGGAAGATGTAAACTCATCTATAGTGACAGAGGGATGAGGGGTTGCTTGGAGACGGGGTGGGCGGGAAGGGTGATGACGGGGCACGAGGAAACTTGGGGGACGGTGGGTTTGCTCACTGTCTTGATTGTGGCGATGCTTTCATAGGTGCATACGTCTGCCAAAACTTATCAGATTGTACACTTTAAACACGGGCAGTTATTATATGTTAACTATATCTCAGTAAAGCTATTAAAAGGTATGAAGCAAGTAAGCAAACAGTAAAGAACTTGGCCTAGCTGGGCGCAGTACGTTTGCCCTCACGGGAAATGGACCACTTCCGCCTCTGTGCCATGACGCCGCCTCAGGGATGAAGGTTAATCCTCCTGGTGGTCAGAGCTGTGAGCTGCACACTTGGTCATCCATTCATGAGGAGGGATGAACAGTCTAAGGAAGAGATGATACACAATCTCCTGGGTGGTGGCAAATGGTGTGGCTGGAGGTCAGAGCTCAGGAGAAAGAGCTCAGAAGACTAGCGCCAAGAACTGGGGAGAGGCGGAAGATGAACCAATGATGTCCAGTACGTGGGGGCGCACGGGATTACATCTTGTTGTCTCATGTTTCGAATCCATCAGAGGACGTCTGCTGCCGGGGAGAAGGTCCACGACCAGCTGGAACGGACGATGCAGCTGGTAAATGCCAGCCCCCCTCTCTGCTCAGCCACCCCAGTGCAGGTGCGACGGGCCCAGGGACAGAGCAGCCAAGATGACGGGGTTGAATAGCCTGGGCTCCTTTCCTAAAGGCTCGGTCCTGCTGCTGCTGGACCCCTAGTCTGCAGGACCAAAGCTGAGCCCTTGATACGGCATCTCCAAGAGACCAGCCAGCCATTGATCTGGTGGCAGATCAATTACGTCAGGTCCCCTTGGACCCTAAAGGGAGCGATTTGTACTTAGTGAAATTGATGCTACTCCATGTAAGGATTCGCCCGACCTGGCTTCAGGGCTGTTGCCCGCACCACCATCTGAGGGCTTTAGGCTGCCTGACGTAGTGACGTGCTATGCCACACCACATTGTCTCACACCAAGGGACCCATTTTTTGGCAGAACAGGTGGGACAATGGGCATCTGACGAAAGGATCCACTGATCTTAGCGGGGACCCCAACACCCGAGTGGCATGGCCTGCTAAAGACATAGCTCAGGGACCATACGCTACAGCTCTGTTCTCCAGGAAGTTGACATATGCAGCTGTGCCGTCCCCTGAGGCTAGATTACACGGGGACGGGAAGCAGAGGGTGGACCCTCTCCATGCTGCTCGCAGCGAAGCACTTGTGGAACTTGCGTTTCCTATCCCTGCAAACATTGGCTCTGCCAGGTTGGAGGTCCCAGTGCCTGGGGCTGGGAAACTTCTGCCAGGGGACACGATAGGGTCCCACGGTCCCAATGAACTTGAAGACGTGACCATCACCTGGTCTTCGGGCCTCTCTGCCGGTGGACCAGCAGGCAAAGAGAACTACTGTACTGCTGGGGGTAAGAGGTTCCCATCACCATGAGGAGTCAGGACAGCGTGTACAAAATGAGGCAGAGGTTTTTCCAGAACCTCCTCTGGTGCCTCTCGGTGTCTCCACACCCACTGAAAATAGTAAGTGGCAACTGTGGCAAACACAGCCCACAAAGGGCAAGTCAGCCGAGGGCTCAGATCCCTCGGGGATGAAGATCTGGATGACCCCACCCGGCAATAACCAGACTAGCTGCAGCTTTGGCCGTGGGATGGGGGTGGACGAGGGACCGACCATATCACCTCGAAGGGGACTCGGTTCAATGGGACTTAGACCTCCCCTCTCGGGGAAGAAGGGCGGAAAGGCAAGAGCAGATCTGAGCGATTGGACGGGAGAACGCTTCAGACCCTCTTGGCCTTTACCCGCCTTTTGTTCCGGCTCTGCCTCGGCTGAGAGGTCTGATGCACACGCCACTCGCCCGGCCACACCCCCTGCGTGAGTCCTGGCCCTCTCACCTCCACCACCCCCGTGGGCCCCACTTGGTGCTCAAGCATTTCAACATGCAGCCCAGAAATGCACAGAGTCAATGTTCCATGGGGCAGATCCTCACCAGCTGGAAGAAGGAGATGGTGAACGAGTTCTGCCCCCTCCTCTCCACCAGGAAAGGGCGCCAAGACTCATCACATGCCTCCTCGGGGGTCACGATTGGCGGCGGCCAACTCCGCCACGCGCACTCCTGCTGGCTCTCCCTCCTCCTGACTGCCCCCCGCCCTCACTGCGTTTCTCTGGGGTTGCTCTGCCGATTAAAACGAGGGCGCACAAGCTTTCTGCTCTAGGCTCTGCATTCCGGGAACCCTAAGCTGTGCTTGCTACCGTCACATGCCGGCTCCCCAGTGTGCGTCTCTGCACCAGGCATCACCTGAACTCCAAGTTCACATATCCAACCATGGGAGAGGGACCCTAAGTTCAACATGTCCAAAACAAAACTCCCGATCTTCTCTCCCACCCCTGCTCCACCAGGAAGCTTCCCCACCCCGCCACCGACCCAGGACAAAACCCGAGTCAGCCATGCCTCATCCAGTCTATCAGCACATTGCATTGTTTCTGTTTTCAAAAGGTCTCCAGACCTGACCACTTTTCACGGCCTCCATCACAACCGCCCGGTGCAAGGCACCATCCTCTCCTCCCTGGAATATTGCACTTGCCTCCTGAATGGTCCCCCCGCTTCCATCCTTACTCTCTTGTCTACTCTCCCTATAGCAGCCCGGGACCCCTCGAGTGTAAGTAAGTCAGCTCACGTCACTCCTTGGCTCGGAACTCTCCATGGCATCTACCTCGCTCACGGTGAAGCCAAGGTCCTCACAGTGGCCGGCAAGACCCCAGTCTCCCCTGGTTCCTTTCGCAACTGAAGCCCAACTGCTCTCCACCTCCCTCACTCTGCTCCAGCCACACAAGTCTCATTTTGTTCCTTGAAGATACTGGCATGCTCGTACCTCAGGGCCTTTACACATGCGGCTCTGCCTGGAATGCCCCGCCCCAGATGTCCACAGGGCTTCACTCCCTACCGAATTCATTCAGCCCTTTCTTCAAACATCGTCTTCTCAGCCAGGCCTACCCCAGCCACATTCTTGTTACCCCCTCCCTGACCTTCCCTGCCCCATTTTCCCCCATAGCCGTTATCTTCTGACATACTCTTTTACTCAGTGGTTTTGCCTGCTGTCTGCCTTCCCCCACAAGTATGTAAGCGCCATAAAGGCAGGGATTTTTATCCACCTTATTCACTGCTGCGTCTCCAATGCCCAGAACCATGCTCAGCACACAGCAGGCACTCAAATATTTTGATGAATAAACTTCTTCGTTTGTACAAAGGGGAAAATCGGTCACTAGGTTTTTGAGAGGACTGGAAGTCACACGTATGCATGTCTGACACAAGCCAAGCCCTCTATAAAAGTTGCCTGTTCTAATCTCTGAGTCTGACTCAGAGACAGAAAACCCTGTCCTGGAGGTCAGAGTGAACCTAGCTGACATCTGTGAGCAGGGCCCAGTGCTTGGAACAGGGAGGGACATTGCTGGCTACATATTCTGTGATTAGATGGCGACACTGTGACTGAAGGGCCAAAAATCTCAGGCTCTTGATTCCCCAGAACTCTCAGTGGGCAGATGAGGTTGTCTGAGGAACCACAGGAATGAGTCTGGCCTCGACCGGGAATAAAGAACTAGGAGGTGTTGAGTGAGGCAAAGAGGGTAGAACACCTTTTTTCAAACGACTGGTCATGACCCAGGAGTGGCTGGGGGGCAATTTAGTGGGTTGCCAGCAGCAGCTTCTTCATGAGAAGGAGGGCAGAAAAGCGGCAATGATTGACTTTGTTTTGGTTTCACTCGCACATATATGTGTGTACTCAGTCGTGATGAATTTCTAATAATGGGTCAGGGTAAAAAAATGTTCAAAAGCCACTGGGCTTTGGGGAATTTGGACTTGGGCTCCAATCCAGGCTCCATCACCCTCCAGCTGCTGATGTCTGAACTAGTCCCAACCTCTCTGAGCCTGTTTCCACAGTGGAGTGGAAAATGTTAATTACTAAACATACAACACACCTGAAAGCCCCTAGGTGCCATGCCTACCTATAGGAAGTTTCCAGTAGCATTTGTTACTTCTGTCCCCCAGCGCTAGAGGGTTGATAAATGGTGCGACCGTGTTATCAGGACAGGATTTGTTAATTCAGCAAGTATTTACTGAGTTCTGATTCTGTGCCAGGCACTGGTCTAGACCCTGGGCGCTTACCAATGAACAAAACATGTAAAAATCTCATATTTTGCTTATGTTCTTAGAGCTTACGCTCTAGCAGGTGCAGACACAAACAGTATCGCTCAGATGATGACTAGGTAGGAGGGTACTCAGAAGGGTACTCAGAAGTGCCAGGGAAGAGGGGAGAGAGGGATTTTAATAGGGAAGGGTGTGCACGGACCTCAATGAGGTGACATCTCAGCAGACTGGAGGTAAAGGAGTTAGTCAGCTGTGGTGCATCCTGGACCACGGGCAGAGGGTCAGCCAGGCCAAGGCCGTACGGTAGAGTGTGGGCGGCAGTTTCAAGGAAGAGCAAGGACCAGTGTGGCCGAAAGAGAGGGAGCCGAAGAGGGAGGGGCAATCAGAGGCAGTGGATCCTGAAAGGCCACCACAAGGACTTGGGCCTCGATTCTGGGTGGCACAGAGTCAGAGCTGTATTTTGAGCAAAGGAGTAATACGAGCTGAGCTCTATTTCCAGCCTACGTCAAGGTCACTCTGGCTGCTGCTTTGAAACAAGTGTGAGAGGGCCAGGGTGGGAGGAGGGGCTGAGTTAGAGGCAGTGACATGGGTCAGAGCCGTGACTGTGAACGGAGTGGATGAAATGGTCAGGGGTCAGGTGTATTTTTGGACGCAGCACGTGTGACAGGGGAGTCCAGGATCACGCCCCAAGTTTGTGACCTGGGAACCTGGAGGGACGAGGATGCCATCCGCTGAGGTGTGGAGGCCCCTGAAATGGATGAGCAGCGCAGACAGTGGGCAGTGCAGAGCCCAGGGGACAGGTGTGCAGGGTCAGCGAAACTGACTAGTCTCGCCCGAGCCACTGCTGAGGGCCCTTTAAAAAAAAGAAAAAGAAAAGGTCACCACCAATTTCTCAGAAGGCAAACTAGGGTGAACCAGTCTGAGTCATTACTTTTTAAGTGAAAAATGAATGGTTTAGAGTTATGGCGAAATCTGTAAAGAAATCACTCTAGATTTCCTGGTTCTTAAAGATCAGTTACGCCTTTTGTTCCTCGGAGAGTATCAGATTCCTTCCAAGAGTCACGAGGAACCCACAGGCAGATTACAGTGGGAACTTCCCCTAAACGAAGTTAAGGTCATTTCAAAATACAGCCTGCAGACTTTGTCATGTCAAAGAGAGTTTGTATAGGAACAGTAAGCTGAGGAGACACACGAAACACAAATGGTTTCCAACTAGGTTTTATTTTAGTGTTCAATATTATCAGCAATGATACAGGAATAATTCAGGCAAATATATCACCTTAAATACATCAGAGAAAAAAACCCACCATGTCAAGCACATCTTGCACTCCAGCAAAGGAACATAAAAACAGAGGACAGAGTCAGCAGCGTTAAATTAAAGTGCTTTTTGCCACAGTTCTTTCAGAGTCTCGCCCTCAGTGGTGTAACTTCAATTTTACTTATTGTATAAGAAGCTCAAAATCTCATTCATTGCCCAGAGGCTACATTCAAAAAAAAATTCATGTTTAGTTATTCTAAATAATAACCACCCCCCGAAAAGCACAAGATGCACTGGGATTGTGTGACACTGATTTCTCCAGACACACTGGGAGGTAACCACCATCCAGGCTGGCAAAAAGCTCAGAGCGTCCTCCCGCCGCATGGCGGCCTCGGCGAAGTCCATCACTTTGTTCCGCGCACCAGGGTAGACTGAGGGTTTGAAGGACAAGCGGGCACCTGGAGAGCACGCCGCCTGCGTGCCACCCACCAGTGAGCAGAGGCCACCAAGTCATTTCCCCAAAGTCAGAGGGCGGGTGGATTCGAGAGAGCAGGACAAGCCCCACCTCTCTGCCTGAGCCTCTTCCTGGGAGAGGTGTGCTGCTGGTTTCTAGGAAGTTCTCTGACCTGCCCTGCAAAGGCTGTCACCCGAAGGCTGTTTGCCCCAGACAGTTAACACCTTGGAGACAGGAACCTGCCCCCACTTTGACTGGTAACAATCCCCAAACTCAACAACAGGAAACACTTCTCAAGATCAACACGAGGCCCCATGTGTCAGCTGGAGGCTCTGGGATCAGGGAGGGTGGGAGGCTGGGGGCTGGGCTCCCCGCACTGTCTCTTGGCCACGTGCGGCATTGCTGGCACAGGAGACTTCATCCAGAGGTCTGGTGGCCAAGGGCAGCTTGGGCCGAGGCGGGGTGAGGTGTGGGAACATGTCTCTTATGGAACATCAAGCTAGCAGAGTGGGCTCTCAGACCCCACAAGCCCCTCACAGAGCGAGGTCAAATGCAAGGTCCTGCTCTGCATCAACTCCAGATTCTCTAGCTGTCCTGGGAGGGGCCCGCTCCTCTCAGCCTGCCGCCAAGGTTCCCTCCCCTCCTTCCGCCATCTTTCCTTCTACTACATCCTTTAACTATCTGGACCAAACCATCTTTCATGAATAAGAAGCCAGACTGATAGGCTAAGGACCAAAACCAGAACAAGGGACAGAATAAGGAGAAGGAGGCAAGTCTCCCCTGCTCACGGCACCGGCCACCCGTGACAGCAGGGGCATTGGGACACACCCTCCACACACCCCCTCCCCTATGCTACTCAGCGTTCCAGCTACCTCTGCACTCTCAGCCCCACCATCAAGACTGAATGTCTGGTCTGGAAGGCTCTGCAGAAGGGACGAAGTGTGAAAGCCGAAGGACAAAACTGACACGTAAGCCACAACCCTCCTGGGATGGCCTTGGCCTTCCTGGAACTGTTCCCAGCGCAATCTGGGAAGAAAACGCAACCACCCCCTAAGGTGGCCTTTCTCTGCGGGTGCGCTGGGGTGCGCGGTAGGCAGGTGCGCGTGGGTCATTGTCAGCGATGGCTGGAGGAGGGGGCGTCTGCCTGATTTCCTTAAAGGCCCAACCAGGCCTTCTGCAATGCTGGCTGACCCCAAGACCTCATCAAGCAATCAGATGATTCTCAAACAACAGAGCCTGACAAAACAGAGAAAAGACTCGACTTAACTCCTCAGTATCATGCTGTCCAGAGTCATCATTGAAAAAAAAAAAGTCTCCTTTAGGGGTGTGAGCCGGAATATCTTCCTGCAACAGCAGGCAAAGGAGGGGGAAAATAACTAGCGTCTCAGGGCTCAAAACGGTGGGAGACGGTGGGTGCTTTCATTCTCACGGTGGCGGCAACGGACAGGAGCTGCGCGTGGCCCTGGTGGGAGGCCCCTCGCGGCTGGCAGCGCTGCCCCTCCCTAGGGAGGCTCCGGCTCCGGGCTGCCCACTATCTGCTGGGCTGCAGGTACTGGTGCGTGAACATGTTGAGTTCGCTGTCCAACCAACCAGCTTTATTCCTGCAGAGAAACGGTTACCTTGTAGCAGTAATGGCTGATAACAAGTAAGGGCACTACTTGCCAAGGCCGAGTGCTGTTCTACCGGACACTTGACTTGTACAGACTCATTTACCCACTATCCCTCCAATAAGCTCCACTTCACCGATGAGGAAAATGAGGCCCAGAGAGGTTCAATAACTTCTACGGTCACGCGACCAATCAGCGGTGGAAATAAAATCAGGTTCTTCTGACCCTCAAGCCCTGTGCTGCGTCATGCCGGGACCACGGGCAAGTCCCCGGACCGCTGGGAACACAGCCTTCCTGCCTGTCAGCGGGAGGCTGCGCTGCTCACAGGCAGCCCTTTTCAGGGTCACCCTGTCGCTGCAGGTGACGAGCAGCAGACACCCGCCCCGAACCCGCACTCCGCCTGAGACTTCCCCGGGGAGGAGCAGCGTGTCTCTAGAACACAGCCGTCCCGGGCAGTGGGCGGGGAGGGCAAGGCCCACCGATGCCCTCTGATGCCCGCAGCTCCCCTCTGTGCTGACGTCAGGGCGGGGGCAGGAAGAGCAGAGTCCCCGTGTGCTGATGTTATCCCGGCCTGAGTGGGCCGAGGACTTCTGCAGAGCACTTTGACACTCAGCTCTGTGACTGTGTCGTGAGACCTTACTCCATTTTACAGATGAAAGCAACGAGGCATAGGAAAGCTCGGTGATCTGCCCACACGGGGGTGCCAGGACCAGAAGCCAGGACTCCTGACTCCTGAGACCCATCCTCTCCCCAGCAACCTGCTGCTGGAAGCTCTGACTTTAACAGAGACCCTACGCAGACCCGGGCTCTGACCCGGGTTCTGCCGGTCACTGGCTACCTGGCCAGCTACCCTGCGGACACGGACGCTGATGTGTCGCACCGTGAAATGGCGGGAAGTGGGGGCCGGGTGTAGCCCACTGTTCCCGCCGACAATAAAGGACGATCGACGTGTGAAGTGTCAGAGAGTGCTGGGGCCCAGCACACCCGGATTCTTCTGCTCCTGGCTGGACCACTTACTGTGGGATCCCAGATAAGTTACTTAACCTCTCTAGGCCTCGACCTTCCATTTTATAAAGTGAAGGTGATGATACGTCCCTAAAGGGACGCTGAAGATGGGACAGCACGTGTCAAGTGCCTGAGACACCGCGGTTAAGGACGTGCCTGTGAGCTGTAACCCCAGGGACCAGGCTTCCTCTGCTGCCACATGGCCAGCCTCACCTGAGCAGTTTGGCTTTGCTCTGAAGTGAATCAAGAACCTCGATTTTCTTGTTCATGGCGGCAATTTCCTGCTCCAGGTTCTCCCGGGTGACGTCAACTTGCTGGCACAGATGCGCAAAGGTCCCAGACAGTTCCCTGAGGGGGGGGAGAGTCAGGATCAACCAGGCCACGTCGCTGGTGAAGCAGCCAGCCCATCTGTCACCTGCGCCTGTCCTGGTTTGTCAGAATCGTCCCCGCCCGCCGTTGAGACGGCGGACATCACAGCCACCACATGCACTGGCATCAGCACAGCGTGAGACCCGGGAGCACAGAGCAAGACGCCCCGGCGTGGGCACAAGAGACCGGGATTCAGCTCCCGGCCCCGCTGCTAATCAGTCGAGTGCAGGAGACACGTGACTCCTCTTCAAATCTCAATTTCCTCATTTTGAAAAACAAGGTGCCAGTAAAAACGTCTACCTCAAAGGGCTCGGGGAGAAAATGAAGAGTTAGGTGCAAAATGCCTAGCAGAGGGCCTGCCACATAGCAGTAAAAGGCAGGCAGCCAGCACCTTCCTGACCACCACCCAGATCAAGCCATCCATTCCCACCTGCCCTAAGATACGCCATGAAGAACGGGCTGTGGCTCAGAACATCAAAGCTACGCCCACAACCCAAGCCCTTCGAGGTAACCTTTAAAAGATGGCTACAGGTTAACACCCCTCGTCTTCCCATGTCTTCCTTCCTTGGGAGACCAGAGGCCTACTTGGTCCCGGCCCAGGACGTAAGGTGTCCCTGGAGACTCCTCCCCCATCCCTAGCCTCCACGCTGGCACTGCACAGCTGAAGGCCAGAGTCAGACAGCGCTCAGGGCCCAGTGGTTTCCAGGCCAGGTCAGGAGGAAACCTAGAGGCAGTCCTGAACCACGGGAGCCGGCACCGGGCCCTCGGGGCTGACGGGGCCACTCACTGCTGGACTTGGTGGCTGCAATTGGAGCCGGTATAGCTGATGATGAGCTGTAGCTTCTCGCTGGCGTACTCTACAAACTGGCGCTTGAAGGCCCTCTCCTTGGCCTTGGCGGTCCAGGTGAGACGCTCGTAGACGTACAAGAGGCCATAGAGGCCAAGGGAGAGGGCGATGAGTCGCCAGCCCACAGCCTTCCACACCTGCAGAGGCACAGCGGTCAGCGGGCACGGTCCCTCTGCCACCCGCCGCCCAGCCTCTCAGCCAGGACTTTCCCAAGCGCCTCAAAGAGCCCTGTGCTTCTACTGAGAACACTCCTTTCGATGTCCTCCTTGCTCTCACTGAGGCCAGAAGGGCAGGAACCATGTCTAGTTGGGAGACGAGGGAAACTTAGTGTGAGCACGAGCATGATTTGCGCAAAGGCCCCCCCTGCGGCTGTGAGCGCCAGAAGCACAGGCCCAGGCACGGGAGGCCCTGGAGGTAAACGTTAGGGCGCTCTGAAGGGACGCTCCATTCTGGTGGCGCTGACAAGCAGGATGCTGCACGTCGGTCCTCGGTGGATGGCTTCTTTGGCTCTCGTTTGTAACG
Source organism: Physeter macrocephalus (assembly GCF_002837175.3). Taxonomy (NCBI): domain Eukaryota; kingdom Metazoa; phylum Chordata; class Mammalia; order Artiodactyla; family Physeteridae; genus Physeter; species Physeter macrocephalus. Next base: position 18,964 of record NW_021145709.1, on the reverse strand, counting down.
CTCTGGTTGGAGGCAGTGTAGTTACAGTCAAAGAGCACTGGACTTGGAGCCAGAAGTCGAGGCTCTGGTGTGAAGCTCTTCCTTGGCTGTGTGACCTTGGGCAAGTCTGTTTGCACCTGTTTCCTCCCAAAATAGGAATAACGGCCCCCACCCAATTCTCAGGGTTGTTTGGGTAAAATGAGACACTGACTGTAAAAAGGGTTACATAACCGTCAAGAGTCAGCTTCTCAGATCATGACCCTCTGCCAGGTCACCATCTGTGAAAAAAAAAAAACTAGAGCATGTACGGTCCACAGGCCAGGAGGGAGGGGGCCTCAGCTCCAGCCCGCCCTAGTCTTAACAAGCTGAGAACGCAATTCCTGGCAGTTTTGTTACAGTTACGTTCTGCCACCACTCCACAACTCAAATGACCATGACAGAGAACTTTCCCACATCATCAAGAAAATTCAAGGCAGAAATAACTCTAGCTGCAGTGTGTCTTGGGTCAAGACATGCGGAGTATCCCAGTAATCAAGAAGGCAGCCTGTGATCTCAGGCCTTGGGGCAGAAAGAAAGGGCAATAAAACTGCAGCTGGAGAGACAAGGGTTGAAGGCCCAGCCTGGCCTCTTTCTGTCTCAAGCCCTTGCAAGTTTTGCTCTCGGTTTCCTCACCTACCAGTGAGAAACTCCTGGTCATACCCACCTCTCTAGAACCCAGGCTCGTCAATTTCTCAGGTCACTTCCCTACCCTACTGGCCCTACAGGGGAAAGAATATGGTCCTGGAGTCAGATGGGGCCAGAGTTCAAATCCTAGCTGTGTGTCCTTGGCAAGCCAACTGCAGATCTTCTGTAAAACGGGAACCTAAATGTCACATTAGTTGAGTGAGACTTAAATAAGTCAATAAATGTATGTTAAAGGGCTAAGGCTGCACGGCTCCTGAGATCACAGCAAAGAGTCATCACGGATGTGAAGTGCAGGGCCGATGCGGGGACACCCACCAGACTGTGCCTCTCGTTCCCCACCCACCTGCACCCCCCTTCCCGAGGAGGGCTTGTCACTGACCACTCCTCCAACGACGAGAATGCCCATGGAGGTCCTGGAGGTCAGGGAGGCCAGGCCGGTGACCATGGAAACCATGAGCTCCTCCTGGGTGAGGGAGCCCTGGGGCAGTGGGGGCATGCTGGGGTTGGCAGGGGTCAGGGGCATGGGCCGCTGCACCTGCAGAGAGAAATGAGGAGGGGCTAAGAAGATACCGGCCAGTCTCTCATTCTGGGGTCCAGAACAGGGGCACGGGGTGTGGCTCTTCAAATTCCAAAAGGGAAAAGGAGCTTCACACGTAGCAGAGAAGAATTTAAGCTCCTAACAGACCTGCCGGCCCAAAGGTGAGCACCGTGGGGTACCACAGAACGGGAGCGGTGGCCGCCCTGGAACGCTACAGCACAGGGCCCCGGGTGTGGGGCGTGGCCCGAGAGCAGCCCGGGCAGTAACTCCAATGGCACAGAGATGGGGGGTTCAACATCTAAACATGAAAATGGTGGTATGTGGACAGACAGGTCATCGATATTTAATAGTTACATGCTCACTTTAACGTGTAATAGAAAAAAAAATGCGGCTTGCCTTTGTAATTTCACAAATATTAGTGCTTAGGGTAAAGCTAGGTTGATCTGTGGCAAAAACCTGACCGAGGGGGTGGCCCACGTGCCACGGCTGTGACCTCAGGGCACCCCTTTCAGAACAGTTTGCATGCCTGGGGTGCAGACTGACCTCCCTTGATGCCCGAGGGTGCGGGACTTCGCTTGCCTGGTCGTTGTAGCCCATCAAGGCCCGGCGGCTGTTCTTGGGGCCCAGGAACCTGTTCACCAGCATGGTCCACCCGAGAGAAAAATGAAACTCGATGTCCTCCTGAAAGTCGGCACACAGCTTGTCACAGTTCAGGTCGTAGCTGAGGGAGAAGCACTGCCGAGGGACCAGCAAGTCTATCTGACTCCGCATAGACGCAGGAAGGAGGGGTTTCAAGCCATCTGTCAGGAACAGAAACGTGGAGAAAGCACAGCAGCTCAGCCCCGTGCCAGGCCAGGGCCGAGCCTCAGAACACTCGCTGCGGCCCAGGACGCTGACGGTGAGGCCCAGAAGCCAGGCCCGGAAGAGCGGGCCAGGGGGGCCGGGGGATGCAGACCAAGGCTCCACAGCGGCTAACGTGTGGATTTAAGGAGGAGGCCGAACTCTCCGCCTCTGCTAGTCCCATGTGGTAACACAAGACACCCCCACGGGGACCCCCCTGGCAGTGCAGTGCTTAAGAACCCGCCTGCCAATGCAGGGGACACGGGTTCGAGCCCTCCTCCGGGAAGATCCCACGTGCTGCGGAGCAACTAAGCCCCGTGCACCACAACTACTGAGCCTGCACTCTAGAGCCTGTGCGCCACAACTACTGAGCCCAGGCGCCACGACTACTGAAGCCCGCACGCCTAGAGCCGGTGCTCCACAACAAGAGAAGCCACTGCAATGAGGAGCCTGTGCACCGGAACGAAGAGTAGCCCCGGCTCGCCACACTAGAGAAAGACTGCACGCAGCAACGAAGACCCAATGCAGCCAAAAATAAATAAATAAATTTATAAAAAAAAAAAAAAAAAAAAAAGGACGCCCACTCCCCACACCGAACCCCCCCACCCCAAGTCTATGTGTGGAATGAACTCATGACACATGCCCAGAACCCCAAGGTATGGAGCTGACTCATCATAAAAGGTGACAGACAAGGAAAGGCGGTTACTTCTGTAGACTGGCCTGAAACTGATCTTTGGGCAGCCCAGGGACCAGGTCCCGAGGCCCCCGCAGCACTGACCTATCATCTCTTGCTGCATGGTCTGCAGGGAGCTGGTGATGGCCGTGGAGCAGCGGTCCGACATATTTCGGCCCAGTCCTTCCTCTATATGGCGGTGCAGCTCCTGCAGCCAGGAGAGAGGTGAAGGGAAGCGGCGCCCTCTGCCAGCGGTTCCCTCTGGGGAGCCCAGGGACAGGGAAATCCGAGGCTGGTCAGACCAGGCCCACGAGGCAACGGCGGCAGGCAGGCCGCATGGGAGCCTGGGGCCCGTGTCCCCGGCTGAGGGGCCCTAACCCAGAGCAGCGGGGGCCGAGTTGCCGTCTGCTTGGTGATCCCTTCCAGTAGCCAACAGGAAATAAGGGGAGCCCCTGCTCAGAGCACCTGCCACTTAATGACTCACATTCTTATAAACCTTGAGGACCACTGGGGAAGGGTGGAAGTCCATCTGGTACTCGTCCACCAGCACAGAGAGGCGCCGGATCTCCTCAGCCATCGCCGTGGACACCTACAGCAGAAGCAGCATGCTGGTAAGTGTCAAGGAGGAACGTGGTTCAATTCTGCAGCACCAGGAGAGAGTCTAACAGACTCTAACACTCTGGATATCTTTCCCCTCACCCATGCGGTGTCCTAAGGTGATCTGCGGAATTAAAGTTTTTGAGGTAGAGGGGATATGAGAGGCTGGCCGACCAGACACTCCTGTAAGACACGGAGGAGAAGGCCCAGAGGAGGGGGCTTGCCCGGGGTCACACGAAGGAAGAGCAAACCCAGGGAGGCGCCGCGTCCTTGAATCAGGGCCACGACTTCCTCCTGGAAGGCTGAGGAGCCCCCAGGGAATAGGAGGTCTGTGTTTTCACTCTTCTAGCTCCCCAGCCACTACGCGGAGCCCAAGTCTCCCCAGTGTGCTTCCTCTGCCACCTCTCACCTGCCTCTCGACGCCCTCCGTGATCTGCCTGATGCGCAGTCTGTAGTCTTGCGCCAAGAGCTCCAGCTGCTTGTCAATCAACCTCAGCCGCTCCTGACGCTCTTCGCGCGTTTCCAGGCAGTAAACCCTGGAAGAGCGAGCTCTGGTTACGTGACGCAGGTCCCCACACGGCTAAGCAGAGAAGCAAGGGGTGACGCGGGGAAGCCTGTGTGGGCCCCAGGGTGACCCTGGCAGTTCCACGCACATCCCCGGAGGCCTGCTCGTCCCCTTCCCAGGTATGAGGGAGAGATGGCGCCGACAACTCACTCAAGTTTTCCAAATTTGGAAGATGTGGTGGTGACAGACAGGGGAGGGTGCTTTCAGGGGCTTTAGAACAAGTTCTGCCAATTAATATAGAAAAAAATCACTAGTATAATCAAGAAAAAGAAAAAAGAGGTACTACGCTACCCAGAAGCCTGGCCAAATTCACCAAGTCTGAATTCTGATGGGGTCAGGGAAATGGGAGTTCCAGCACACACTGCTGGTGGGAGCTCGGATGGGTTCAGATGTTTCAGAAGGCCACAAGTAAAACCGGGTAAAACTGAAATGCATATACCCTAAGAGGAAACGTTCCACCTCCAGGAATTAATGCTAGAAAGACTCTTGCAGATGTGCACAAGTGGACACACAGACTGGCATCCACTGCAGCAGGGTTTGCAATAGCAAAATAATGAAATCTAAAAATCAGTCTACAGGAAAATGAGGTCCATTCACAATGGACTACTCTATAGCAGCTAATAGTCCTAAACTCCATCTACAGGTATCAACAAGGACAAAGAGTAAAAACGATGCTGAGAGCGAAGAGAAGCCAGGTGCAGCATATGATCCTCTATCTGTACACCTAAGGCCCTTGCAGAGCAACATTATGCATTCTTCAGAACCTACATAAAAAGTACTGCTTAATGAATGACAGGACCACACACCGAACTCATGACGGCAGCCGCCTCTGAGCAGTGGGCAGAGGGACACTGGGACGGGGCTGAACAATCAAAGGGTTTCTCTGTTGTTGCTGTGGGTTTTTTTAACATCTTTATTGGAGTATAACTGCTTTACAATGTCATGTTAGTTTCTGCTGTATGTCTTTAACTTAAAAATAAAGCAAATATTGTCAATTCTGTGCAATGGAAGCACGGTATGTTATTCTCTGTACTTTCCTATATTTTAATTTCTCCCAAAAAAGGGTATTTTTAAGAAGCATGTCCTGCTCCAGGCTCTGAGAACGGCTGCAGTGCTCGGCGCAGCACTGGGCCAAGGCCGCCAACGCGGGCTTGTGGGGAACCTCACTGCACAGGCCGGGTGGGACGGACAGACGCCCCACGGCCTCCTCGTGGCTCGAACGGGGCCCAGAGGGAACCGAGACTCCGACCTGGCGGCCGGCTCTGGCCCCGGGCCGGGTCCAGGCAGGGGTGAGGCGGTCACTGCCACACTCCCTCCTGTCACCTCAGGGGCTCTTACCGCTGCTCCTGCGCCGCGACGTGCAGAGAGTCCATGATGAGGCGAACAGCCTCCGCGATCTGCTTGGCCCGGACCGTGTGCTGCTCAAACTTGGTCTTCACAGCCGACTGGGAGATACACTCCTGGAACAGACAAGAGGCACAGAGGGAGGCAGAGGCCGCCGGCCAAGGGCCAGGCTCTGGCATCCACTGCCAGGGACACGTCTGGAAAGAGCCGGGGAGGCACAGAATCGCCAGACACCAGGATCAAAGGCTTGTGCTCACCTCAAATCTCCTCTCAAAATTCTGAAACTCAAACATCCTCACTTGAAAGCCTTCTGCAAGAGCGCCCCCTAGGAGAATTGCACCACATTAGTCCAGAAATAACTCGCAGCCCAGAGCTTCTCACTCAGGGCTCTTCTCACCACCTCGTCCTCAGAACTGTTTCTACTGGCTGACTTAGTATGAGACCCAACGACTCCAACGTTAGGGAAAAGCAAGAAGCTGTTTCCGTCGTCACCTCCTTCGGGCATGCCCTGGGCCTTCTGGATCCTGGCGTTGAGCGCCTCCTTGGCGGACACGAAGAAGATGCGGTCTCCAGCCTGGCCTCGATCCACCACGCCCAGCTCGTCCACCAGGAAGCTGGTACAGCGCTCCATGTGCTGCCGCCGTACCTGGAGCCCAAGCAGACGGGCGTTACGTGAGCAGGCAGGGTGCGGGTGGGCCCCTCCTGATGGAGCCTGCAGCCCCCAACTGCTTCTTTTCTAAAACACAGATAATCCATTCACACAGCTCAGGATTCAAAAGGTACAAACACACACGCAGCGACCATCTCCCACCATCTGTTCTCCGGCCACCAGGCTCCCCAGAACCCATGTCACAGGGGTTCCCTGGGGTACAGCCTGTCAAAGACAGCTGGTGCATCAACAAGCTGAAATGCTTACACGTGCCCCAAACTGCCTTGTTAGAGCCTACAGAGTGTCTCGCTTTGGTGCCCCAGAAGGAAAGGAACCTGGGTGGGGGGGGGAATGGTCGAGAAACCTACACCTGGACTCTGTACTGACAAGCTGAGTCTTCCCTGGGCCTCGTTTATTACATGAGTGGCCGCACCCCAAAATCCCTCCTAGCTCTGAAGCCCTAGGGTTCTACTGCTGGAACTTAAAAGTGATGACAGCCTCTTGCGGACACCTGCCACGTGCCAGGCCTTTTCTCAAAGTTCACAGATTTCATCCTCTCAACAACTCTGTTATATCCAACTCACGGGTGAGGACTTCCCGGAGGGTTAGGGAGTTTACCAGCCACGCTGCCCAGCATCAGCCTGCTGACTACATGCTTTATCACCACCCCCATCACCTGTGACTCCTTTTTCTTTCATCTCACGCATAAAAAGTAAAGCATTCTGAGCTGTAAGAACCTATTATTCTTCACTCCTCTTTTAAGCTTCTTTCCTGGATGTCTTTCTAAAGCTAAGCCTGTTCTATAATGATTAATTCTTTATGAACTAAAGAGAGCAAGCAAGGCTGCAGCAGCTAACGTGGCAGGGGTGCTTCTCAGACCTGGAAGAAAGCCTTCTGAAGAGTGGAGGGGTCCGGGAAAGCGAAAGGGAGAAGTGAAGGGTTTGCGTTTTGTTGCTGTTGTTGTTGTTTTTTTGCTGCACCACGCAGCAGGCAGGATCTTAGTTCCCAGACCAGGGAGTGAACCCGTGCTCCCTGCAGTGGAAGCACGGATTCTTAACCACCGGACCTCCAGGAAAGTCCCAAAGAGTTGTTTTTGTTTTCTCATTTTGGTTTGGTTTGGTTTTGTTTTTGCCACACTGCACGGCTCGTGGGATCTTAGTTCCCTGACCAGGAATTGAACCTGGGGCCTCAGCAGTGAAAGCACTAAGTCCTAACCACTGGACCGCCAGGGAACTCCCACGAAGGGGTATTTTTAAAGCCATCAGCGACCCCAAGGAACATCCGGGACTTCTTTGGTGCTGAAGTTCATTCAGGAATGTGGCCTGGGAGAGCATAAAGAGGGTCTGGGTAGACACACGGGGTGGCATTCCCCAAACTGCTGGGTAAAGAGGCACCCACCTCCTCCATGTACTCGGGCTCCGAGGCGGACGCGTCCCAGCGGTTGTTCAGGATGAAGATGTTAGGGCGGGACAAGCGCTCGCTCACCTTGTGGAAGAACTGCTTTTCCTGGATGCGGGGAAGACCTCAGTGGGGGAGGAGCCGTGCCAGCCGAGGCCCTGCCAGCCCGCCCGCTCAGCTGGGCCCTCGGAGTGTGGGAAAAAGCGGAAGGGGGTACCGTCTGCATCAAAGTGGACTCTGAGTTGGCCACCAGCACGAACACATCGGCGTCCAGGCAAAACTTGTCAATCCAGCTGTCCAGCTCTGTGGTGACATCGATGCCAGGGCTAGAGGGGACAAGGATAAACCGTCACCGGGCACACAGACCATGGGCCCCATTCTTCCTGCTCTGAACAGACCTGAGGCAGCCAGGCAGAGGAGGAGAAAGCTACAGAAGGGAGAGAAGTTGGGCCTGGCCCTTATTGGAGGGATTTTTACTTTTCATCTCATATCCCTCCATACCGTCTGAAAATGTGGTTTTTGCCATACGCATCTATCACTTTTATAAAAACCTAATGATCTCAATTTTACTTTGGGGGTATACAATTAAGGTGAAGTTCTGTATTTATGTGAGTCTGGCAAGCACCCTAGTACCGCACTTCTTGGTATAGTTACAGCCTGTCCACAAAGCAGGAGCAAAGTGTTCCTTTGAGAAAAATAAAATACAACATGGACCTCACCACCGGAAGCTCCACCCCCCCGCCCCCAATAAACACACTAATGTTGGGTTGAGGCTGAGAACCTTCCCAAGTTTTGAGCATCCTCCCTATCCCTCTTTACAGACCATCACTGGGACATCTTCAGGGCCCTGACACCTGCCCAGGGATACAGTAACCAGACCCTGGAGGAAATCCAAGAGGCAGGAAGATTTGGTTGAGCCAGTTTGAAAAGCAACACACTTAAGCAGAGCAACAACAGGACCTAGGGGACCCTGGCCTGGATGGTCCAGAAACGGAAACCTGGTGCCCTCCCAGTTTGGACCTCCCGGGGAGGCACCTTCCCTCTTACCTGTCCATTAGCACAAGGTCATCTTTGAGAAGCGGACACTTGGAGTTGGGCCACATCACACTCACCAGGCTGCCGGCATGCAGCTGTTCGTCCTGGTGAAGGGCGTGGGCCAGCTGGTTCACAGTCTGATGGGGGAGAAGGGAAAGAAAGATTAGGGCTGAGGAAGAGCCTCCAGCCTGGAGATTTCCAGTGCCATGTGGCCACAGCACGATGGCCTGAGACTGCTGCCTGATCTGCTACCCCTTTTTCTCTCATTTCACCCATAAAAAGTCAAGAGCTAGGAGCTGTCAGTAAGAACCAACTAGTCTTCACTCCTCTTTTGAGTTTCTTTCTTGGATGCTGTCCTAAAGCTGAGGGTTTTCTGCATTAATTAATTCTTTATGAACCAAAATGAGCACCTGGCCCCAACCAAGAATGCAGCTGGCTCTCAGAAACACGAAAACACGCAAGCCCCGAGCTGATGTGTCAGAATCACAGAGCAAATGCAGGGATCGCTCTGTGGCAACACGCCAGAGAACAAGGCACATACGCTCTTCATCACAAAGAGAAAAGGCCTGCCCAGCAATTCACAAGGACTGTGAATCCGGACTTCAGGCGCTCCGGCTTTCAGACCCTCCCTGAGGCTCTCGCAACTCCCAAGCAGCCAGGCTAGGACAGGGCCTCCCAGACTCCACAGCAGTGGAGCGCACTGCCTTCTCCTTAGAGCTTCCAGTGGTCCTGGCACAGTGGATGCGCTGGTTGGTCTAAGCCCGGATTTAACCCACCAGCATGCCCAGGGCTGAAAGCCAGGCCGGCGCTGTCCCCTCACCTCGACATTCCTCTTCTCCTCTGAGCCCTCCGTGAGGAGGAAGGCCTCGTGGCCATCTGTGCCCTCCACCCGCAGGAAGCAGTTGGTGGTGTGGCCGATCCCGGAGGGCAGCACTTTGTCCCAGAGCATGGCATTGATCACAGTGCTCTTCCCGTTGCTCGTCCTACGAGGAAATCCTGGCTGTCAGTGAGGCTACCGCTATCTGCGTCCCAGGCTGTCACTAAGAAGTTACAGCCTGGAAGTCCAAAGTCTTGTCCTCCACAGTGATGCGTGTGCCCAGACAGGCAGAGAGGGCTCTCTGTGTTTATGAAAATGCTGGACAAACACCCGTGACCCGTGTCTGTGATGTGCTCCTGGTCCATCACGGCAAACCAGCCTACAAGGGGCTCCCTCGGTGTGGCGCTGGCACGCAGACGCTCTCTGCCCTCAAGGGAGCCCACCACCGAGCTTGAGGCTCTCAGCGTCACTCTGGAGATGACCTGTCTGACTCCGAGGGATAACCCACTCCTCTTCTACTTGGAACCACTGACTCACCCCCAGGGTGTCTTCCTCAGTCTAAGTGACCTCAGCTGAATGACCCCAAAGTCCCTGGTTTTCTACAAAAGGCCAATTTTGCTGCTCTTCTCCCATCATGCTCCTCCCACACATGAAGCCCCACCTGTCAGTCCCAGCTGATAAGGGCCTGCTACCGGGCAGATTACTGTAGCATTCCTGCCCATCACACCCCTTTCCGACATTCTGGTTCTTGAAAACAGCTCTACTCTGCAGACTCATCTCTCCAGCTCACCAAAGCCAGGAACACAGCTCTGAGGGGAGGACGCAAAATGACAGCCCAGAGGTCTGAGGGCCACCCCTGAGGTGATTAGGGGCAGGGGTGGCAGAGTGCCAATTCCTCAGGCTACCGCTGTGCGCACGGCATCCAACCGTCTGGGTGTCTTTTTTTTTTTTTTCCTGTATTGGGCTTTACTTTTTTTAAAGGTGCTGTGGTATAACAAGAAATATGTTCGGTCTGTGTCCCCAGTTCCTGGCACAGAGCTCCTAAAAAACCCTTGGAATGTCCTGAGTGGTAGGAGTGTCTTTAGTTACTCATAAGGAGCCCCTGTTGGGCACCCCTGTTTATGCTAGTGAGGCGACTCAGGTGGGGCCCCCAGGCAGCCTCAGGATGGGCTGGTCACCAGAAAGACCAAGTGATAAGAGGGTTGGGACTTTCAGCCCCACCCACTGACCTCCAGGAAAAGGAAGGGAGGGCGCTGCGGATTAAGCTCCACAAAATCTCTTGAACAATGAGAAGTGATGAGCTTCAGGGTGGAAGGCAGGGCACCTCAGTTCCACAGGGACAGAAGCTCCCATGCTCAGGACCCTCCCAGACCTCACCCTGTGTACCTCTTCAGCTGTATCCCTTACAGTATCCCATATTTATATACGAACCAGGAAATGTAAGTAAATGTTTCCCTGAGCTCTGTGAGCCGCTCTAGCAAATTAAGAGGAGGAGGTCGTGGGAACCTCTCATCTATACCCAGCGGGTCAGACGCCCAGGTTTCCAAATGGCACCTGAAGCGGGGGCATCTTGAGGGACTGGGCTCTTAACCTTGGGGGCTCTGCCGCCACCTCCAGGCAGCGTGTCAGAACTGAGTTCACTGTGTAGGCCACCCAGTCAGCGCCCACCGAGAACTGAAGAAGTCCTTGGTCCTGTAGCAAACATTCCAGAGGTGCCTACCAGACCTCAAAGTGTAACAAGAAGGATATCTGAGGGCTAAAAATATAAAGCACTTAGAAGAAAACATAGGGGAAGAGCCTCATGACACTGGGTTTGGCAATTTCTTAGATATGACATCAAAAGTAGAGGCAAAAAGCTATATATAAATTGGACTATATCAAAATAAAACATTTCTGTCCTGCATCACAGGACCCAGTTAACGGGTTTGGCAATTTCTTAGATATGACATCAAAAGTAGAGGCAAAAAGCTATATATAAATTGGACTATATCAAAATAAAACATTTCTGTGCATCACAGGACACAGTTAACAGAGTGAAAAGGCGACCTATAGAATGAGAGAAAATAGTTCCAAATCATATGTCTGATAAGGAATTAAATCCAGAACTCCTACAATTCAAAAACAAAAAACAAAAAAACAACACCAAAACGACATTAAAAAAAAAACCCCAAACAACCCAATTTAAAAGTGGGCAAAGGACTTGAATAGACATTTCTCCAAGGAAGATATACAAATGGCCAACTAACACATGAAAAGATGCTCAACATCACTAATCACTAGGGAAATGCGAACCGAAACTACAAGAGATACTACCTCACACCCTTTAGGATGGCTACTATCAAAAAAAACAGAGAACATGGGCTTCCCTGGTGGGGCAGTGGTTGAGAGTCCGCCTGCCGATGCAGGGGACACGGGTTCGTGCCCCGGTCCGGGAAGATCCCACATGCCGCGGAGCGGCTGGGCCCATGAGCCGTGGCCGCTGGGCCTGCGTGACCGGAGCCTGTGCTCCGCAACGGGAGAGGCCACAACAGAGAGAGGCCCGCGTACCGCGAAAAAAAAAAAAAAAAAAAAAAACAAAACAAAACCAGAAAACAAGTATTGGGAGGATATGGAAAAACTGGAACCCTTGTGCACTGCTGGTAGGAATTAAAATGGTGCAGTCGCTGTGGAAAACAATATGGTGGGTAGTTCCTCAAAAAATTAAAAACAGGGGACTTCCCTGGCAGTCCAGTGGTTAGGACGCTGAGCTTCCACTGCAGGGGGCACAGGTTGGCAGGGGTTCAATCCCTGGTCGGGGAACTAAGATCCCGCATGCTGTGCAGCGCGGCCAAAAAAAAAAATTTTTTTTAAACAGAATGATCATATGGTCCAGCAATTCCACCTCTGGGTATATTCCCAAAAGAGTTGAAAGCAGGGTCTCAAACAGATATTTGTACACCCACGTTCATAGCAGCATTATTCACAATAGCCAAAAAGTGGAAGCAACAAGTGTCCATCATGGATGAATGGATAAACACGATATGGTCTATACATACAACGGAATATTGCTCAGCCTCAGAAAGGAAGGTATTCTGACAAATGCTGCAACATGGATGATTCTAGAGGACGTTATGCTGAGTGAAAGAAGCCAGTCACAACAAGACAAATACTGTGTGATCCCGGTTACCTGAGGCACCCCGAGTAGGCAGGCTCACAGAGACAGGGAGGAGAATGCTGGTTGCCAGGAGGGTGGCGAGAGGGGAACGGGAGTTGTTACTTAATGGGCAGAGTTTCAATTTTCCAAGGGGAAGAAGCTCTGGAGATGGATGGTGGTGATGGTTGTACAACAATGTGAATGCATTTAACAAAACTGAACCGTACGCTTAAGAATGGTTACGATCGTAAATTTTACGTTACGTGTATTTAACCACAGTTAAAAATAAAGAAGTAAGAAGGAGAGTGCTGAACTCTGAAGCATGCCAGCTGCTTCTCTGGCTTGGGGCCCTCAGGCTGTGATCCCACACCAAGTGCCTGCCTCCCTGCCTGCCCCCAGCTGGGAAGAAGGAAGGTATGAGGGCTTTGAGACTCACCGGCCAAAAAAAGCCACTTTCATGTGCCGCCGGGCCAGCACCTCGCTGATGCCCCTCACCTTGGACAGGTAACCGCTGACGTCCAGAACCTGTTCTTCTGTCGTAACAGGGTCCAGTTCCGCATTCCTGTAGGTGTCTGCAAGCGGAGATTGAAAATGGCTCACCCCATGGTCAGAGTTCCCCAGTCACAAGTCTGGCAGGCAGAGGCCACCACCGCGGCTCCCTGCTACTCCTTACTGTGGGCCGCAGTGCAGTTAAGAACACGGCTTGGGGGACTTCCCTGGCGGGCCAGCGGTTAAGACTCCAAGCTTCCACTGCAGGGGGTGTGGGTTCGATCCTTGGTAGTGCTGGCTCTTAACCTCTTCCTGGCTCTCTGTGACCCCAGGCAAATGAACCTTCCTGGTCTTAGTTTCCTCACCCTTAAAACACAGGTAACAACAGTACCTACTTCACGTGACTAGTGAAAGGATTAAATGGATTAAAACACAAAATCGCTAAGAATGGGGGCAGGTACCTAATGAAGTTGTATGTTTTTTACTTAACAAATACTTACCAAGTTCTCACTATGTGCCACACACTGTTCTGATCACTTTTCTTTTCTTTTTTTTTTTAATTTTTATTTATTTATTTTTGGCTGTGTTGGGTCTCTGTTGCTGTGTGCGGGCTTTCTCTAATTGCGGCGAGCGGGGGCTACTCTGTTGTGCTGCACGGGCTTCTCACTGCGGTGGCTTCTGTCGTTGCGGAGCACGGGCTCTAGGTGCGCTGGCTTCAGTAGTTGTGGCTCACGGGCTCTAGAGCGCGGGCTCAGTAGTTGTGGCTCAGGGGCTTAGTTGCTCCGCGGCATGCGGGGTCTTCCTGGATCAGGGCTCGAACCCACGTCCGCTGTATTGGCAGGTGGGCTCTCAACCACTGCGCCACCAGGGAAGCCCCAATCACTTTTCAAATACGGTCTCATTTAATCCACGGCACGTACCCATCAAAGTTAGCAGATGGCAGAGCTGGGACTGGGACCGGGTCCCGGTGCACCTGCACGAGGCCCTGCCTCTTCTGGCCCCGCTCACTGCTGCAGCCAGGTCTTGGGCACCCGCTGCCTCGCATGCTGCCTCACCACGTCCCCACACTCGCCACTGCCCTGGGTTTTGCTCAGTGCTTCCCCGCGCCCCTCCCCCACCCTGAAGAACTAACGCACCGCCTCGGGGTGCCTGGCTCTTTCCCACTTAGCCTGCCCTGACCACCCGAGTCAGGTGCCCTTGTTTATGCTCCCACAGCACCCTGTACTTCTCCTACCTTAGCCCTCATCTCACCACAGGGTAACTGCCTGGCTCACCTGTCTGCACCACCTACCACGTGAGGGCCAAGCTGCCTGATCCCAGCACGCGGCGCTCAGCAGGTGCACAGCGTTCGCTAAGCAAACAGGTACTAGGATCGCTGCGCTGCTTCCTCCCAGGCCCTGACAGGCAGGTGGGTAACATACTCTGACAGATGTGGGAGCAGCTGAGCAGGACCCTGACCCCATCCCATCTAGCGGTTGCACGAGGAAGGTCATGAGCTGGCTGGACAGCAGATGGGTGCTTGCCCCTCAGCACACTCTTGCCGCGATGGACTAAACGTTTATGCGCCCCCACGTGATGACGGTATGATGGCACAGCTGACCCTTGAACAACACGGGGCTTAGGGCGCCGACTCTCCACACGGTCAAAACTCAGCATGTAATTTAGTCAGCCCTCCGTATCCACAGACTCACCCACGGATTCTGTACTGCTATATAGTATTTGCTATTGAAAACAATCCACACGTAAGTGGATCCGCGCAGTTCAAACTCATGTTATTCGAGAGTCAACTGCATAGAGAGATGGCGACCCCAAGCCTGGGATTAGTGCCCTTACAAAAGAGCCCCAAAGAGCTGGCCAGCCCCTCCTGCCGTGTGGTTACATGGGATGATACGGAGAAAAGACAGCAGTCTAGGAAGCTGGCCCTCGCCAGACACCAAATCTGCCGATACCTTGATCTTGGGCTTCCCAGCCTCCCGAACTGTGAGAAACAAATTTTTGTTGTTTACAAGCCACCCAGTCTACGGTCTTTCTGTTACAGCCTCCCAAACAGACTAAGGCACTTGTGAACCACCGGGCTGACAGGCCCCAGCACTGAGAGCACTCCCACAGCATCCAGAACACGACAAGCGCATTTCAGAGACGCCCAGTGAGTTTCCCCTGCAGCTGATGCCACGAAAGGAAGTGAGCAAACCAACAAGACCTCCCCACATCCACTGGTCACCCCCTACTCAGACCCATCAACATTCTTCCCTTATGTGGGCACCTGGGTGTGGCCTTTGGAATGCGCCCCGGAGGAAGTTGGCTCTTAAGCCTGTGGCTACATTTAAAAGAAACAGTCAGTAGGCCAACAAGCTCTTGTTACCTGCCCTTTAAAGAACAGTTCCAAGGCAGTAGCCATCCCCTTCCCTAGCCAGGACAATCCCAAATACATCTCAGGATCGCTCCATCGCTTTCCCTTCTAGTCCACCAATACGAGAGGCTTCATATTTTCACAAAAAGAGAAACCGAAACACCCACTTCTGATGCTATCACATAAACACCTTCATTATTAAGCACGTGTTCGTCCACAGAAGCATCTGAGTGAGTCAGAGCATCACAGAGGGTTACTCTGGGCTCCGGCGGGACAGGGGCCTGGTCTGTCCCATCTCTGCAGGCACAGGGCCAGGCACACCAGAACGACTGCTAAACAAACAGATAATAAACTGGAATAATGACAACCACCACCTTATAACCTTGAAATTCAAATTTTTTAATTTAACAAATACTTTGGGAACGCCTCTCTTGCTTCAAGCACCACGCTGAGGGCAGGGCATAAAGAGTCCATTCTTAGTCTATTCGGGCTGCTCGAACAAAATACCACGACTGGGTGGCTTAGACACAACAGAAATGTATTGCTCACAGTGCAGGTGGCTGGAAGTCTCAGATCAGGGTGCCAGCCTGGTCAGGTGAGGGCCCTCTTCCAGGTGGCAGATTTCTTGGTGTATCCTCACGTGGCGGAAGGGGGCGAGGGAGCTCTGTGGGGTCCCCCTTATAAGAGCACTAATCTCATTCACGAGGGCTCCACCCTCATGACATAATCCCCTCCCAAAGGCCCTACATCCTAACACCAACACTTTGGGCCTCAGGATTCCAACATGTGACCATGGAGGGACAAACATTTACACCATAGTACTGGAACTATTTCCTTTCTTTAAAGGGAGCCGAAAGTAGCAGCCTGACATGTAACCCAACCAGAAGCCCAGGTGCTCCAGTGGAACGCAGAGAGCGGAGAGCAGTGTGTCCCAGGGGCATTCCCATTGAACTTCCAGGGTTCTGCAGACTAGAATTTGGAAACCCCTGGTCTCACCTGAGCCCCTCTTTCACAAATGAGGAAACCAAGGACAGATAAGATTCAGCT
The DNA here is from genome assembly GCF_002837175.3 of Physeter macrocephalus. NCBI lineage: Eukaryota > Metazoa > Chordata > Mammalia > Artiodactyla > Physeteridae > Physeter > Physeter macrocephalus. The sequence goes on along the minus strand of NW_021145709.1, from coordinate 2,826 downwards.
ACTGGGTCTTCACTGACAATCCCAGGACCTGGAGCCCAGGTGTGCCTTCTAGAGAGGGAGTCTGAGAAGCCGGTGGCTGGGGTTGGCGCTCAGACCTAGTGGGGCCCTGGGAACCAGTCCTTCTCTGCTGACAGAGCAGGGATTAGAGGTTGGGCGCAAATTAGTAACTAGAGGAAAAGGTACTGGTGACACAAGTTTCTTATTCATAGTCCTGTTGTCTAAAAATACCAGTGAGAGAACACCCTGGTCGGGAACAACCAACACCCGGACAGTGCCCGGACTGATGGCAGCCAGACCGGGCCAAGGAACACACCTGGGCTTTGGAGTCAGAGACACCCGGGTAAAGGCCGCTGTGTCACTTACAAGGTATCAGACAATTCTCAAAACCTCAATCCGCTTGTCTCTTAGATGAGGATACGATTCACCTACCCCTCGTGACTAAATGGAACAGAGTTCGTAGAATTCTTCAATGACTGACAGGTCCCTTGTTTTCCGGGCCCAATCTAACCGGAGTGCAATTCCACATGATTCCAAGAGCAGGGCACCACTGAAGGTGACAACCCACCTGGTCTTGAGCTCCTCAAGAGCAGGGCTGTACCTCCCCATCCCCAAATCCCGCCACCTAAATATTGAAGCTGACAGGAGTGGGCCTGGCTGAATGGGTTGCCTGTCTCACCTTCAAGGAAGGTGGCGCTCTCCTGGATGTAGGCCCCCAGCTGCTCAAAAATGCCATTGATCTTCTTCTTAGCGGTGACAAAGTGCTTGAGCGGGGAAGCATTCACTTCAGCCATGTGTCTCTTATCTTTCTTGACTGTGATGATGGAGTTGCATCGAGAGAAGAGCAGGGACATCGCGCTGCAAGAGAAAGAAGACACGTGAGCGAACCCAGGGACACGCAGCTCAGGACGTTCTGCTGGCGTGCAGTGCGGTAGAGCAGGGGGACGGGCACCAGCTCGAGGGTCCATCCAGAACATGGGCCCTCCAGGAGTAGATCAGGGACACCAAGATCAGAACCAGCACCTCAAGAGTAGGAAGGGACCACTTGGGCCAGTCTCCACGTCACACAGTGTGGGCACCCAGGGCCCTGAGCTCAGGCCTAGCACTGGCTGTTCCCTGCCTGGTGAACAGGAACAGGCCTGCCCTCCCCATCTCAGACAGAAACAGAGGGGAACCACAAGGTAACACACAGAGAAGCCCTCCTCTAGCCTTATGCAGAAAAGAGTGACAGAAATCTCACTTATTTCCTATACATCACCCCCCTGAGAAAAAGCACTGAATATTGAAAACAGTGAAAGCATAGTGACACTCAAGGTCAGGCACTCCCACCACCCTGCCCTGGCTACTCTGCTGCCCAGTCCTGATGGCCCTAATTCCTAACAGGCTTTTTGTTTTCTTTTTATTTTTGGTTGCTGGGGAGGGGTGGAGGAGTGGATGGCAAGGAAGGGTGATCTTCAAATGAGAGAGGTCTACTTCTACAATTTACTTAAAAACGGTTACTGTTCTCTTTCATTTTAAATGTGTACACTGTAGAAAATGTGGAAACTAAAGGAAAAAAAAATCCACAACCCCACCACTCTGTGACAGGCACTCTTCACATCTGCTTATCATCACGGTCTGTCTTTGTGTGGGTAGCTCTCCTGCTCTTATTCAATCACACGCACATCTTTGCAGGCTCTTTTTCTTCACATGGCAATAACATGCGAGAGGCCGTGAGGCTTAACTCCAAAGCCCTAGAGATCTTTGCTCAAAGTCAAAAGAGGGAGACAGACCAGAGGAGGCGGTCCCCAGATGTGGCTGGGCATCCTGGATCATTCCTCAGAGCTCCCAGCTCGCACAGTGCCATTTCTTCAGCAGAGCCCTCAGACGCTGGGAGGTCACAGGGAAAAGGCCTTTCTGAGGATGAGGGGAGTGTGCACAGCTGTGTGTGCCCGGTTCTGCCCTCCTCAACACCCAGCAATCTCTTGTCGGCCCCTCCCCGCAGCCACCCTAATCGCACCGCTCTCCACCAGACCCGGCACTCGCTCTAGCTGGGAAACGACAGCGCACTGCCCGCTGCCCACGAGTGAACATACACGAGAAACTGCCAAAGCGTGTTGAACCAGTTCCTGAGAAGCAGAAAGGACATCTGGAACAAATGCATAATAACTGAAAAGTGGCCCTTAGGAACTAACCATCCCAAAGGGTGGGCAGAAAGAGAGACCCACAGGGAAATGGGGACCCACAGGGAAATGGGGACCCACAGGTTCTGCCTAAACCTACCCGTTATTTTGCGCTGTTCGTGATTTCTGGGGAGATGAGGGAGGAAAGTGAGTGTGTCTCCTTCCTCCCCAGGAATACGCCACAGCTGGGAGATTTTCTAAGCATGGAGCCCACGTGTCAAGGGCTGAAATAAGAAAGACAGCAGAGCTCTGAGAAGGGGAACTAGGAAGAAAATACCACTGGCTCCTCCAAAGCAGAAAAGGAGAGTACATTGAAATCAGGCTTACTGTGGCCCAGCAGGAAAGACTCTTAGAGAAACAGGGGATATGTGTAAGCGGAAGAGGAAAGTCACCGAAAGGAGAACTGGGTCTGGGATGGCATGATGTAGCTAGCATTATAGATAGATTCTGGAATCAGACAGAGCTGGGTTCAAATCGTGACTGTACTATTTCTCGGCTGTTTAAACCTCAGAGGCTTGGATTTGTCACATGTACAAGCATGATATCACATAGACCATGAGAAGATTAAAGATGACATGGCACGAGCTCAAAGGTAATTTTACATGTTATAAAACAACAAGAGTAATAAACTCCACCAGCAAGATCACAAGACTTCCCCCTGGAATAG
>NW_021145708.1:5130-62230 GCF_002837175.3 Physeter macrocephalus | reverse complement strand
TTTTTTTAAGAATGGATAGCCCAGAGAAGAGAAAAATAAAATCACCAGATCACATGAATGACAGTAATCCGGATAGGCGTTCCTATCAACGCTACATTTTTAGCCCAGTGCTTGGCACACAGTAGCACCTTAATAAACATTCGTGAAAGGAACATTTGGTCCGTCTGGAACTCAGCCCTCCACTTGTCCTCTTTCTCCTCCCAAACTGCAACTTGTCTCAACTCGGAACCCCACCAAGGAGAGGATTAACCTCCAAAGCATCCCAAATAATACATTGACTAGGCCTTTCTCCCATAACTGTGACCTACAAAGGAGTAAAAACAATGACGACTAATGTGTATCAAGTGCTTATATCACGTGCCAGGCACCCTTCTAATCACTTTGCACGTGTTACCTCATTTAGTCCTCACAGCTGTCATATGAGATGGGCTCTCATGGCCTCATTTTACACATGAGGAAGTCGAATCCCAGAGAAGTTATGTAGGTCACCCAAGGTCACACAGCTAGTACATAGGTGGAAAGAAACACTTTCTGTGTATCTATAGGGTGTCGGGCATAGTGGGGCCTTTATTCTTAGGATAGTTAAGAGAAGTAGGTATCATCCTGTTTCGACCAATGAGAAAACCAAAGCTCAGAGAGTTAACTAACTCACCCAACCTGGACTACTCCTCTGGAATTTGACTCCCAATGCAGTGCTCTCTCTCCCCTGCACCCCATCAGTTTCCTGAGGTCTTTCCTGAACTGGGCAGCAAACAGCTGCCCCTGGCGAGCTACGGGGAAGAAGCGGCTCCAGGAGGAGAGCTGGCCCAGTGACTCGCCAATAGGATTTATGTCCTGTCCAGGGTGGACATTTTGGCTGCTGAATGAAAGGCTGAGCAGAGCTCAAAGATGGAACTTATTCCCATTAAACGATTGCAAATGTCAGGCAGCACGGCCTCGGAGCTCCTTGCGCACGCACCCAGGCGGCTGGAGGCCAGGCTGCCCATAACAAGCATGCCCGCTGACCTCATGGTTACTCCTGATGCAATTGGAGCCCACTAGGAGACAGCGGGTTCCGACAAGAGCCTGAGCAACGTGCTGTCCGGGGGACACTGGGGCCCCTCCTGCCTGAGAGATGGCGCTGGGACAGAGGGTGTTGTTCTAATTGATTGAATGAGATCTGTTCCAGTGCAGATGGATGCAGAAATTACCTGCAGATGTGACTATGCACAACCATTTTAACTGTCTGGGCTGTCACGCAGGCTCAGGGAGCCAGGGCCTCTTAGAGCAGGATTCATTTCATGCAGCCCCCTGCCTCTGGGCAGGGCAGACTGGTGCCAGCCTGAGCTGATGAGTGATGACTACCTCTTTAGGGCTTCCCAGCCATCAGTGCTTCTCGGTCCTGGGTTGTCCAGAGACCCAGCTGGCAGGATGGGACTCCCAGGGGTCCTGGCCAATGGCCTCGTGGAAAGCTTCTGCAGGGGCACAGGGAAGCCAGGTGCCAGTTGTCCTCTGTGCAGGCTCCCGAGATTCCTCTTCCATGGGCTCTGCAAAGCCCACCTCCCTGGGTCTTTGAATCCCTATGCATTTCTGGGTTGTATAATACTGGATAACGCATTTTTAAAAAAAATCCATATAACTATAGCAGTGGTTCCCACACTGATGACACAAGATCCAGGAGAATACTGACTCGTTCATTCACTTCAGCACCCACGGGCCTCCAAACTCTGTTCCTTGCTGGGACGTAGCAGAGGATCAGCCCTGGCCCCTGTCCTGGAGGAGCTCACAATCCAGGGAAAGGAGATGTATGTAGAAATAGCCGGTTATCACAAAGTGGGATGGGCTATTCTACTGGAGTACAGGGTAGTATGGGGACTTAGATGAGGGAGGTGACTCAGCGTGGGTGGTCAAGGCCAACTTTACAAAGGAGGTGACATTTCAACTGAGCCCTGAAAGGTGAATAGAATTCCCCCAGCCCCGCAGATGGATAAGGGGAGTAGGGTGTCCCTGGCAGGAGAACCCCCATGAACAAAGGCATGGGGGCAGAGGAGACCTGAGGAGTGCCGGGAGATGAAGTGGGGTTGGTGGGCCAACGAGGGGCCTTGAACACCACGCTGAAGAGTTTGGGTCTTGGGACTTCCCTGACGGTCCAGTGGTTAAAACTCCATGCTTCCAATGCAGGGGACGTAGGTTCGATCCCTGCTTGGGGAACTAAGATCCCACATGTCACGTGGCGTGGCCAAAAAAAAAATTAAATTAAAAAAAAAAGAGTTTGGGGGACTTCCCTGGTGGCGCAGTGCTTAAGATTCTGCCTGCCAATGCAGGGGACACGGCTTCGAGCCCTGGTCCGGGAAGATCCCACGTGCCGCGGAACTACAAAGCCAGTGCACCACAACTACTGAGCCTACGCTCTAGAGCCCGTGAGCCACAACGACTGAGCCCGCGTGCCACAACTACTGAAGCCCACGCGCCTAGAGCCCGTGCTCTGCAACAAATGAAGCCACCGCAATGAGAAGCCCGCGCACCACAATGAAGAGTAGCCCCTGCTCACTGCAACTAGAGAAAGCCTGCACGCAGCAACAAAGATCCAACGCGGCAAAAAATTAATTAATTAATTTTAAAATAAAAAGAGCTTGGGTCTCTACCTAGACACCCTGGGAATCTTTGAAAGACTTCAGGAGTAAGAGGATACATGGTTAGATTTACGTATAGTCTAGAACAATCCTCGTGGCAGAGGGTGGACTGGAAGGACAGACTGGAGGCTGAGGCCAGCAATAGTCCCGGCACTGAGACAGGAGGGGAAAGGACAGACTCCTGAGAGGCGTGGACAGTGCCACCATCTTGGGGACTGATATGCTGGAGCTGGGGCAGGGGTACGGGGACCAAAAGGCCGAAGAGAGGGAGGTGTCAAGGCTGATGAGCCTGGAGGGATGGTGGGAGGAAGGTGGCCATGGAGCGGAGGAAGAGGACCATCAAAGCACTGCTGCCCAGTGGGGTCCGGTTCAGGGAACCAGGATTTCCTCATTGTGATCCGGACTGCTTTCAGAAGGGTTTTGAGAGCTTCTCTGCTCTTTCCTCACATTAAGTCAGCATGTTAATCCCCACTCCTCTTCTATGCATTTCCTTGCAATATGGTGAAAATAATTGGGAAACATCTGGGGAACAGTACGAGGAGTTCTTTGAGGGGAATCACTGCTTAAAGGCAGTCTATCTGGTGTTTTCTGAGCCCTCTGGATCCACTCTGGGTGAGGGGCAGAGAAGTCCCAAGCCCAGCCTTGCCGCTGAGCCCAGAAGCTTCCTCACCCAGCATCCTTAGCGGCGGTCCAAACCTTCCCCTCCCTCTCCAAGCCTCCACCTGCCTGATCGCCGCTTCTACAAACCACCTTGCCTGCTACCTGCCACTCAGATGACCCTCCCTCCACTATCTACCTTCCAACCAAACTCACTGTAACTGTTTCTGTTCTCCCATCCCCCGGCCCTGAGCCAGCCTCTCCACCAGTTCCGGGACTTTGTGCCATCAACCATCCCCTCAGCTTACATAAAATTTCCTCTCTCCTCCATCCTAAAAGACCCCCTCTGCACCTCCTTCAAGCTATTTTCTTCCTTTCCCTCCTGGAAGTCTTTCCGCACACATCACTTCCATGTCCTCATCTCTTTCCACCCCTCAACCCACTGCAAACTAGCGTTCCTGCAACCCAAGAAACTCTTCTTACAGAGGTCACAGCCATCCTCAACCAACACGACCCCTCTGCACTCTTATCAGTCCAGACCTTCCTTCATTCTTGAAACAGTCTCCTTCTTTGGCTTCCGGCCCCCAGGACCTTCTGGTTCTCCCCCGACCCGCTCTGACATCAACCTGTGCCACGTCCTGCAGGTTGGGGTTCCCCAGCAAAGTTCCTCCTTTCTGCACGCATTCTCCCAAAGCTTGATCACTGCAGCCCTGACTCCTCCAGTGACATCCAAACCCACCTCTCCAGAAGCCAGCTGGACATCCCCCACCCCTGACACCTCTCACATTCCATCCTCCACCACCCACCCTAAAACTCGTACAGTTCCTGTGTCCCCTGCCTTGACGAATGGCCAGCAAGCTGGAGCCATCCTCCTCCATTCTACATTTGATTTATCACCAGGTCCCGGTGACTCCACCTTCCAGATATTTCTGGAATCGACTTCTCTCCATCTGCACGGCTGTCATCCTGGTTCAACCTTTTATTTCACACCTGGACAGCCTCCCAGTCCTCCTCTGCCTGCAGTAGTCCTCCCTCCAGAGTCCTGCAGGCCTGGTCTCTACCTTCCCCTCTGACCTCATCTGCCACCAACACCTTTCTCTCTTCACTCTAGTCTCCTTGCCTTCCTACTCTTTCCTGGACACACAAAGCTGGTTCCCATACCTCAGGACCCTCTGGAAGCCTTTTCCCCTGGATCAGCAGTCTTCAAACTTTTGGGTCTCATGACTCTTACATTCTTAAAAATTGAGGACCCCAGAGAGCTTCTGCTGGTGTTCATATGGCTTGTATCTATCAACATTTGCCAAAATAGACATTAAATCTGAGAATGCTTTAAAACACTGGAACACACAAGCACACTCCTCGTTAGCTGTCAGAGTGAGGGTGTCACCACAGGGCACCTGAAAACTCCCCTGTACACTTGTGAGAGAATGAGAATAGAAGAGGCAAACAGTGTCTTAGTACAGTTAGCCCTCCGTATCCACGGTTCTGCATCTGCAAACTCAACCAACCAAGGATCAAAAATATTTGGAAAAAAAATGCCAGAAAGTTCCAAAAAGCAAAACTTGAATTTGCCATGCTGGCAACTATTTACATAGCATTTACGTTGTATTAGGTATTATAAGTAATCTAGAGATGATTTAAAGTGTACATACGTGAGGATGTGCGTAGGTTATATGCAAATACTATGCCATTTTATATAAGGGACTTGAGTACCTGTGGATTCTGGTATCCTTGTGGGTTCCGGAAACAATCCCCCACGGATACCAAGGGACCACTATGTTATAAAACGTTTCCACCTTGCAGATCCCCTGAAAGGGCCTCGGAGTGCCCAGACGACACTTTGAGAACTGCAGCCGCAGCTAATACCCATCTCTTTCACTGCATTACTGCTCCATGTCCCTTATAGCATTTATTACCATCTGCAATTACCCACTTTCTTGCTTGCTTATTTTGTCTCCCCACTAGAATACAGGCCCCGTGAGGGTAGAGGCCCAGACTCTTGCTCACCTTGGAGCCTAGCAGAGTGTGTGACACATGGTGACATTCAAAAGCAAGGTCCTTCAATGAATGAGTTGTATCAACGCAGTTGTTCTCTACCTTGGCTGCAAATTAAAGTCACAGGGAGGGGGTGCTTTTTTAAAAAATAAATTTATTTATTTATTTTTGGCTGTGTTAGGTCTTCGTTTCTGTGCGAGGGCTCTCTCCAGTTGCGGTGAGCGGGGGCCACTCTTCATCGCGGTGCACGGGCCTCTCACCGTCGCGGCCTCTCCCGTTGCGGAGCACGGGCTCTAGAGCGCAGGCTCAGTAGTTGTGGCGCACGGGCAGGGAAGCCCCCGGGGTGCTTTTAAAATGCCTGCATCCCAGCCAATTAAACCAGAATCTGGGGGTGGACACAGGCATTGGTGCTTTACAAAGCTCCCCCAGTGTCTCCCATTGCAGCCAAGGATAAGAACCACTGGTCTCAATGCTTCAGTCCTCACCAAGGGAGAGACTGTTTATTCCTTGCTTGTTCAGAGTTACACAGGGTCTAAATGATGGCCGCTCCACATCTTGACTGTCTCCTGCTGGGCCAGGCAGCCAGGGCGCGGGGGACTGGATAGAGGATGCTACTAGGCTGGGGCCCTCAGCCAGAAAGAAGTGCCCTCCTCAGACCCCGGGCCTTGGATCAGCGTGCTGGGGGTCCACGGCTTGCACAGGTGGTACTGGTTATTCTCACAAACTGGTCTATGAGGCTGGCTCACTGGGTGCACTTTCCCCCACGCAGTGGTGTGGAATTCTGGTGCTTGGGCGACTCGCGGAGCATGATGGAGATTTCAGTGGATGGAGACAGAAACGAGGCAGGTCCCAGATTGCCCTGGGGAGCGGGGTGCCTCACATCCGCCAGCCTTGCCTCTGAAGAGTTGCCAAGCGTAGCCAGGAAATGACACACCTTATGCTCCTACCTGAGCCAGGCTTCCCTCGCTGAGTGGTCCCCAGAAGCCCTGCCTGTGATTGGTGGTGGCGGGGGGGGCGGGTCGCAGGCCTTGCTGGGAACCACTGCTGCGGGTATAGAGTCAGCCACCATCCCACCCGCCCTGCACTGTGCAGCCACACTCCTCTCCTGGGCTCACTTCCTCTCCTCCACTGCACAGGGGAGGGAACCAAGGCACAGAGAAGTCTCGTTGACTGGCTAAGGACGCTGGCCAGGGCTGTCTTAGATGGCTATGTAGTAGATAGGAATGCTGGAGCTCCTCAAGGATTAAATCCCAGATCAGCTATGTGACCTTGGAGAGTCAAGTCACCTGAGCCTCCTAAATCAGACTCATCTGTAAAACCGGGGCAATAAATCTACCTCACAGGGCGGTTGTAACAGATCTAAAAGCGCTAGACATGAGCCTGAAGCAGAGAAACTGTTCAGTAAGTAGTGATTTTGGCATAATTCTTGCTGGACTCCCAAATCCCTCTGCTTCCATCACACCCTGCTGCTTCTCAGAGGAACATTACTTCTATTTGTATATGGTTTGAAGCTCCTTTACCTTTATTAGCCCATTTAATTCTTGCAGCAGAATTCTTGTGAAGTTGAAACTTTTGTTTACTATGCCACTTTGTTTTTGCTTTTTTGATGGAGACACTGGGGTCCAGAGAGGTCGGCTCACCTGCTCAGGTCCCACAGGGGCGAGTGGCGGATGTCCTGATTCCCTGTCCAGAACCTTCTCCACCGCACGGCAGCAGCTGCCACAGGGGCCTGTGGCCGACCCCGGCCCCAGGGAGAGGTTCCACCCTGGGTTCCCTGGGGAGGAAAGAGTCGGGGAAGCCTGAGGTGGGAGGGGGTGCAGGAAAGAGGGTGGAGCTCAGGGCTGTCGCCAGAGTCCCGGGGTTTGGCTGGGACAGCAACCATCGTAAGGCAACCACCATTTCCGCTGGTGTGGCAAATGCCGGGTGGATCTGGGAACCCAAGCCAGGCAGGGTCGGGGAAGGGAGGAGGTTTTGCCTTGCCTGGCCTGTGGCTCTTTGTCATTGGGGTGGGGGGTCCGCTCCTGCCTTGTTTCACTTCTGTCACCAGCCCAGCTCCCAGACACAGGTAGCCAGGGACCATACCCTCAGCCCAGCTGATACCTGACAAAGGAGGAAAGGCCTCAGCTTTAAGTCCTCCAGAGGGTGGAGGAGGGGAGCATAAAACAGTTACTAAGAACCTACTGTGCGCTGGGCCTTATCCTCTATGCTTTGAATAAATTAGCTCACTTAATTTTCCTAATAGTCCGGTGAGTCAGGTATTATCCTCATTTCACAGGAAGAGAGGTAAAGCCAAGGCCCTACAGTCCTAGGTGGTACAGCCAGGATTCTGCCGAAGCTCGTGATCTTTCCAGGACACCATGGCTTCAGAGGAGGCCACGGCCACTGGTGGCCCGTCAGCTCTGCCTAGGACCAGCCCCCCGACCCCGCACACCCCACCAGGTGGGGCAAGTCCACCTTCTGGGAGCCGGGCAGCTGCAAAATCTCTGCAGCATCTCTGCCACTCGGTTCAGTCCCCAGAGGTGCTGAGCACCTTGCTGGGCCAGTAGGGGTGTAAGGATGGATACAAAAAATGAAGTGATAGAGAAACGAGGAACATGCTGGAAAAGGAAGGGTTGTTGTGAGTAGGGGAATAAGAGAAGACATCATGGAGTAGATGGTGTCCCAGCTGGGCTTGGAGAAAGGTGGGTTCCCCCTCCCGTGCAGGGAACTGTGTCTTGCCTTTGGGGCGGGGATAGGGATTAGCAGCTGTTTTTTTCGTTTTTTTTTTTTTTTTTTTTTTTTTTTTTGGGCAGGCTCAGCGGCCATGGCTCACGGGCCTAGCCGCTCCGCGGCATGTGGGATCTTCAGGACCGGGGCACGAACCTGTGTCCCCTGCATGGGCAGGCGGACTCTCAACCACTGCGCCACCAGGGAAGCCCTGGCAGGCAGATTCTTAACCACTGCGCCACCAGGGAAGCCCAGCAGCTGTTTTTTTCTATCAGAGGCTTCAGTCCCTCCATCAGAGCAGGCAGCTTCCTCCTAGCAGAGTGCATTAACCCGACGTCTTTTCTGGAAGGTGAAGGTGATGAAGGGCCAGGAGCAGGTGACGACACTCAATGAGTTAGGATTGGAAGAAGCCTCTTCAGGGCTTTTCGAGATGCTGTCATGTGATAGGAAGTGGCTGAAACCGGAAGACTGGATAACGGGAGCCCTGGGGAGGGGGGCAAGGCCAGATTCCTCATGGACTGGCAAGGAACCTGCTCTCCACAGTCTCGGACTTGGACTTGGGAGGAGGGAGAGGGTCTGTCCATAGACCTGGGGCAGCTCCTTGCAGCAGGACCAGAGGGAAGTGGGGCAGGGCTGGCAACTTAATTCGCAGGGCCCCGTGCAAAATGAAAATCCAGTCTTTTGTTCAAAAACTATTAAGAATTTCAAGAGGGTGACAGCAGAGCCTTAGGCCGAGCTGGGGGACCCTTATAAGCATGGGTCACATGCCCAGGAAGCTGCCCTGAAGTGGGGTCTAGGGAAAGTGAGCAAGAGATGAGGCCACATGAAAGGCAGCCCCAGGGGTCTTCTTCGGGCCTAGTGGTCGCCTGACCAAAACCAAGAGACCCTGTAAACAAGAGAGGTGAATGATTCTGAGAGCACAGCCGTGGGCCACATAGCATTTCCTAGACAGACAACCTGCTCTGCTGAGGCGTTTGTAGCTTTCCCGAGGAACCAGTCCGCCTCTGCCAGCGAGCATCCTCAGAGAGGCCAGGTCTTGCCTTATTTGGAGGAGGGAGGGCATTTAAATTTCCTCTCTGTGTTGGGGGAGCTCTCGAAATGCTGGGAAAAGATGTCATGCTTGGAGACCATCTGGGGAAAAGGCCTCTGGAGCTGCTCCTTTAATTTACGGAACTGACAACTGAGGATTCGGGTCTTTGGCAAGTACAAAGGGTGATGGCCCAGAAAAGAAACAAAGTATTAACAGCGGACTCAGTTGGCACTGTCCTTCAGTCCCTGGCCCTGGGGTCCGTGTGGCTGGGAAGCCTGATCTCTGTTTCAGCAGTGGGACCAAAACCGGCTTTCAGGGCAACATAAGCCAGACGTAATTTTTAGCACAGACATAACTTTCTAGTTCCTTTTTCCTACCCCTCATTTTTCAGTTGCCTTTAAAGAGGCCGCAGAGAGCTGAAAAACAAATCCAAGTTTAAAGAGACAAGTGCAGAAATGCAAACTGGGCAAGGGGACAGAGCCGCCAGCTGGACAAAATGTGCCTGGAAAACAGCATCCTCTGCTTGGCAGGTGCCGGGGATTTATGGCTGAGTTTTGCAGACGTTTCATCGCGTTATGAGCCAGCTCAGGAGACCCTCATAAAACTCTGCTTATGTGAAAGAACAAACGAGCTGATAAAAGTCAGCTGCTGCCTATAAACGCGCTGTGGGGATTGCAACTGAGTAGTGGATTTATTAGTCTGGGCTTTCTGTGCAAATTAAGAACTACTGCGCACGTCTGAACTGGGAAGATGATGCTCCCTGCTCACATGATGGCAAACGGGCCGGGCTGACCCCCTCCCCCATCTCTCAGTCCGTTAGAGACCGGAGGGAAGATTCTGGCTGAATTTAAGTTGCTGGAGACCTACTCTTACGTTCCCTTTTCTTGCCTCTCACAAACGCCCAGAGAAAGGATCCGCCTCTCTCCATCCACTGCATCACCAGCACATCTTTATGACAGCACATCTCACAATGGGCTTACATATCTGCCGGACCTACTAACTGTGTACTTCCCCCTACTTATCTCTGTATCACCGGCAATTCGTTCTGTGCCGGGCACACAGGGAGGCCTCCGAATGAATGAATATGGAGGTGGCAGACTGTCAGGTGCCGTGTACGTAAGTTACTACTACCCCGCTCCAAACAGCACAGAGGGGTTGGGGGAACACAGCTGAGGTGTCCGTTGGAATTGAGGACCAGCTAGGTGCTGGGAAGCCACAAAAAGGGAAGAAGAGGTGCAATGAGAAAGTTATTAAGCCTGGTTTCTTCCCCAGAGACGCACAATCTTTGTGGCTATCCTACCCCGCTCTCTCTCTCTCTCTCTCTCTCTCTCTCTCTCTCTCTGTGCTTCTTTTTCTCAGGACTAAGGCTATTTCTTCAAGAATGACCCTGCAAGAGAATGGGGGGGGGGTACTTGATAAGGATACGGCTACCTCGCCCCTGCCCACACATACTGGATCAGAATCTCTGGGGCTGGGACCCTCATATGCTGTACCAGGTACCAGTCTCAGAAAAAGTGACTTTCCTTTGCACTCGGTAGAAACCAAGAAGGAGCCTTCCAGGAATGATGGGGAGGGAGAGTGCCTGGAAGGACTGGCTTTCTCCTCCCAGTCCCTGGCATAAAGGGCACAGTGTAAGACTCTGGCAGACGGCCCCAGGACGCACTCCAACCCTCCTGGCTATGGGATCAGAAAGGAGGGTAACTGGCAAGGTTGTAGCGCCCTGAGCCTTGGACGCCTCATGTGCCCCTGCCAAGCCAGACGGGGGCAGCGCTGCACTCATCGCTGCACTTGGAGGACTCACGTCCCAGGCACGGCTGGATATTCGGGAAACCAACTCGCCACAGCTGAGGAGGTGTGAGGGAGCTTCTGCCTTCTGTGGCAGAGAGGAAACAGTGGTGTAAGGAAAAGACCCCTTTCACCAGAACCAAGAAAACGCTGGTACGAATCCCGGCAATGCCACTGATAAGCTGTGGCCATGTAGAAAACTGTTTCTCAAAGCATACTTATTTCACGGCTTAAGGCTTGAGGAACATGTTAAAGGGCACAGCCCAGAGCTATGCACTCAGTAGGTGGCTAATCAATCTCAAGTGAATTTCAGCCCCTTCAATGTTTATAAATTTACCAAAAGCCCTCACATATCTCCTCCCACTTGAGCCTTACAACTCTGTAAGGTCAAACGTCATTATTTCATTGTACAGATGAAGAAGCTGAAACTTAAGAGGAGGGAAAATGACTCGCCCAAGATCACCGGTCTAGTAAGAGGCTGACCTGAGACTTGGACCCAGGTCTGGGTCACTTGAACTCAGCAAGGTTTCCCCAGAGTTGGTTATCAACACACTAGCTCCTTCCCCATATCCCTGAATCTGCTCCTCCAAATGTGCGCTCTCCCCACCTTCTCACAGGGAGAAAGAATTACAAACAACCCAATGCTTGAACAAGCTGGAGATGGTCCCCGGCCCCCATCATCCTGATTAACGTCAGAGAGACCACACAGCCTGGACTCTCCCTAGGCAGGGAGAACTCCTTTTCTTCAGAGCCTAGGCTCCCACTGGCTTTGAAAACCCCCTACTCTGCCTGAGAGAAGAATCCTGAGGTCCACTCTAAATGTGGATGGGGTAGAGACAGGAAAGAAACACAAATTCTTCATCCCGTCCCGACAGATTGTCTCACGGACAGGGAAGAGGGTTTTGAGCACCAAGAGTCTATTTCCCCACCTGAGGGAAACAGAGAAAAGAACTCACATTTAATATCTCAACCCATGAGCCAGTGGCATGCTTAAAGGAGAGCCAGAAGGATTCCCACTATGATGATTCTCCCTAAATTAGTTCATAAATTTAATACGATTCCAGTAAAAATACCAACAGAATTCTTTTTTTATTGGCGGTGAGTGGGTGGGGTGGTATTAACTAACTGAAAATTCCAAGGTAAAAACATGAGCAGGGGTAGGAGTGAGAGGGAGGGCTACCAAAACCTAGCAAGCGTCAAGACTTTGGAAACAACCAAAATGGCCATCAGTAAGGGGCTAAATAAATTATGTTATACCCACACAACAGAAAACTATGCAACTGTTTTTAGAAAAAATTAAGGAAGCTCTTTACATATTCATATAGAATGATCTCTAAGATACAGTAGGTGGAAAAAATGAGGTGCAAAACTGGATATACAGCATGCTACTATTTGTATGAAGTTATGGAGAATACAAAAATATTTGCTTGTTGCATTAGTCATCTATCATTGTGTAACAAATTACCCCAAAACTTAATGACTTAAGACAAACATTTATTATCTGTTTCCATGGGTCAGGAATCCGGGCCCAGCTGAGCTGGGTTGCCTTTGGCTTAGGTCCTCATGAGGTTGTAGTCAAGCTGTTAGCTGGGGCTGTGGTCTCATCTGAAGGCTCAGCTCGGGGAGAGGGTCTGCTCCCAAGTTCACTCGGGGTTGCTGGCAGGCATCAGGCTTTCACGTGCTCTCCACAGGGCTGCCTCACAGACGACTTCCCCAGGAGAGCAAGGGACAGCACCCGCCATGGAAGCCAGTCTTTCCTCATAACCTAGTTCCAGAAATGACCACCACTACCACTGTCTTCTATTCATCAGAAGCGAATCTGTAAGGTCAGCCCACACTGAAGGGGTGGGGAGTATACAAGGGCATGGATCATTGGGATCTATGGGGCTATCTTGGAGGGTACCCACCCCTGCCTCTCATAGAGGCAAAGAATATTTTTGGAAGGACACACTGGAAACATTTAACACTGGCTGCCTCCAGGGAGGGGGCCTGAGTAACGGGGAACTTTTCACTGAATATACACTTGCACTTGCACCCTATGAATTTTGTACAATGTGAAAGTAGCACTTACTCAAAAAATAAACCAGATTAATTGTAAATTTAAAAGGACAATTAGAGGGACTCCCCTGGTAGTCCAGTGGTAAAGAATCCACCTTCCACTGCAGGGGACGCAGGTTCAATCCCTGGTCGGGGAACCTACATGCCGCGGGGCACCTAAGCCTGCATGCTGCAACTACTGAGCTCGTGCACTTCAACAAGAGCCCGTGAGCCACAAACTACAGAGCCCACGTGCTCTGGAACCCACGCACAACTAGAGAGAGAAGCCCGAGCGCTGCAATGAAGAGCCCAAGCCACAACGAAAAGATCCTGTACACCTCAACGAACACCCCGAGTGCCGCAACTAAGACCCAACGCAACCAAAAAAATAAGGAAAATAAATAAATAAAAGGGACAATTAGGATAGCAATTTAACAGCAGAAGAAAAAAACCTAAGAAGGAAAAATTATACTTAAATAATGTAGAGTTATTACTTCGCACCTTAAACATATTTGTGTCTATTCGGTCATGATTACTTGCTTCGATAAGGGAGGTTTAAAAAACTCATTATTACACACACACACACACCCACAAACAAGCAACTCCCATTTGCAAAATACATACTTTTTTTTTTTTAATGTCAGTATTTATTTATCATTTATTATGTTCCAAGAGAACAGACAACAGTAAAAGAAAACATTAATTCTGGAATTATTAAACTTGCTTTCAAGGTACTCATTAGAGTAAAATACATACTCTTGATCATGGCATTCACAAATTCATTCCAGTTCACCTTTACAGACCCATTTCCTGCCACTCTTCCGTCCCCCTGTGAACTCCAGTGACTTGCTGTAGTCAACTGTTAATGCTTCCAGTTCTAGGGGGTACAAGCCACAAGCACGATGCCCGCACACTTCCAGGAGGTATCAGCTTCCATTCTTTCTCAAATACTGCCTTTTCTTAGACTGTCCCTGTACGTGGAGCACCCTGCACTCCTTTCTGAGCCTCAAGGCCCGACTCAGATGTCACAGTCACCACGAAGTAGTCCCACAAGCAGCTGGTTGTCACCTCTATTCTCTCATGGAATTCTGTTTTGCTCTCAAATACAGCATTATTATATTACAGTTTAAATCTCTTCACTTAAAGTCTGGTCCTTGGATCATCAGCATCACCTGGGACCTCGTTAGAAATGCAGAGTCCAGGGCCCCACTCCAGGACCTACAGAATGGGAATCTAAATTTTAACAAGATACCTGTGATTTATATACATTTTCAAGCTTGAGAAACACTGGTTTAAATCTTTCCCTGGTTGAACTATAAATCTTTTTAGGGCTCTCCTTCACCTCTGTACCCACAGCACATCATGAGACCTGATACCCAAATGTCTTGAGTTAAGTGTTATTTACAATTATTATATATGTGATAAAATAGATTTTTTTTAATTCCTGGAAGAAAAAAAAATTCCTGGAAGAATATATACCACATTATTAAAAACCATTACGTATCTGGTAGGTGGACATTGTGCATTTTTCACTTTCTGTAATACTTCAATTTTTCACAGCCAGAATGTATTATCCTTACAGGTAGAAAAACATGATGACTTAAAAAAATACATGTAAAATATAACATTATAATACATTCATAAAATGGTATAAAATTGTGTTCAGCTATATTCACGGATATGAAAAACTGGCCAAACTATATAAAGATTTTTTTAAAAGATAATTTAAACAACAGTATTTATCAATGACACCCTAATTGTTTTGTTAAAACAACTGGTGAATATGGACACTAAAAAGATACTCAACAAAACATCTCTGGTGGAGCTTGTTTTATACTTTTCTGCATTTTAAATGTTTTCTACAATTTTTCTACTGTTTTTTAAAAGGCATATATCACTTTTGTAATACGAAAAAAGTCATTTTCATTTTGAAAAATATCTATATTCTTTATTAAGCCTCTTTACATCCAATGACCCAGATATTTACACCAGCCCAGGAAGTTGACAGGTCTGGAAGTACCACGACCATTTCACTGATGAAGGCACTGGGCCTCAGAAACCCAACCCTGAACACCTGACTGTGAGCTGGTGTTCTCCCATCCATGCAGGTACCCCAAGATCAGAGAACTGTAGCGAGTCAGTCACCAGCTTTGGTTTAAAAAAACCAAAAACCAAAAAACTGTTATTTTAGGAGTCCCACTATCCCCAGTTACTTACTCTCAGATAGTAAGAGCAACAAGGGAACCCCTCCAAACACAAAGCATTCAGAATAATTCATGCTGCACCACCTCCCCCTGGTGGTAGGCGCTGGAAACTGAAATTGTTTTGATGATAAGGAGCTACTGCAATTCGAAAACAGTAACTGTTTTCCACCAACATCACCTCTACTTCTTTATTTTAAAAAAATATCTATTTATTTATTTGGCTGTGTCAGGTCTTAGTGCGGCACATGGGATCTTTCGTTGCACCACGCAGGCTTCTCTCTAGTTGTGGCACGCAGGCTTAGCTGCCCCTCGGCATGTGGGATCTTAGTTCCCCGACCAGGGTTCAAACCTGTGTCCCCTGCATTGGAAGGTAGATTCTTAAGCACTGGACCACCAGGGAAGTCCCACTCCTTACTTCTTTAAATCATCAAAGCCACGTTCTTTCATCAAGGAGTTGGGTACTGACACAAATACACGAAACCAGGACCTGGTGTCAACGAGGCTCAGAGCTTTGGAGGACGCTGGGGGCAGCGGCACTCTCTACCCCTGTCCTTTCCTTCCTCACCACTCTGTGACTGTTGCTTCTGCCCCCAGTGTTCTTCTGCACGGCCTTTCCTGCATCCTCTCTGTCTCTGTCCACTCCCCTGAGCCTTAGAAAAGGGCAAGGTGTGACCATGTGCCCTCACCCATGACCTGGCATGAAGAAGACCCAACAGCAGAAACATGCAGCACAATCCTCAGGCTCTAGGCACTGACATTTCCAATAAGTCCAGTTGCAATGCTGACACTTCTTTAGATATATCAGAGCGCAGCCATGTCGGTCTTCAACTGCGTCCCCCTAGTCTCCCGATAAACACACGGCTTCTTCACTCTTCCAGGAAGAAGGAAACATTCAACAGGATATCTGGAACAGGAAGAGAGAGAACACATGGCATACCACCTCTCCAGAAAACACAAAACATCAGATTTGTAAAAGTTACAAAGGCACCGTGAGGGCATCTCTACATGCTTTCAAAGAGGTGAGACACAGAAAGAAAGGAGGGGAGGAGACACGAAGGACTACATGAAAACCAGTACCTCGTACAAGGTCTGGGTGTTCGTCTTCCGAAATTCGGTCCCAGGCTTTGGGCAAAGCTTGGATGTTTCCCAAGTCTCCCCACTGGATTGAGGACAGAAGATACTTCCTCTTCAGGTACCTTCCTGGGAGTTAAGGAAGGTGCTCAAAAAGAAAATGAAATATGCTGAAGGAAGAAAATACCCTGGAGAGAGCTCCTGGGAGCTAGAGAAGTGAAAGCGCAGCTACTGCTACATTTACCAGGTGGGCAGGACTCGCCTCTGCTACGCGTCTTTACTGAGCCCTTCTTTACACACATGGCTCTGGGCTACAGGGAAAAGGACAGAAACACTGTCCCTGCAATCTGGGATCTCACCGTGGTGAGAAAAAAATCAGAAACTGAAAAGACTCTAAATGACAGGAAAGATAAAACTCAATGGAAGTTCAGAGGATGACTTCATCCCCTTTAGAGGACAGGAGGAAGAGTCCAGCTGGTAGGAAGAGCTTAAGCCAACGCACAGAAGTGGGGAAGCACATAATGGATTCAGGGACAGGACATTTCCAGTGCGGCTGGCATGGAACGATGTGCCGAGTAGCAGGAAAGGTGCCTGAGAGGGCAGGTGGAGCCAGAACACAAAGACCAGCATGAGGGTTCTCGTCCTCAGAGCACCAGAAGCTACTGAAAACTCCTACACAAGCAACAGGATCAGAACGAGACTTCCGGAAGATAGGTCTGCGGAGTGTGGCCACTACCCGGGGGTGGCTTAGAGGGAAAGAAGCCAGGGTCAGAGAAACCTGTCTAGAGACTGCATGTGACTACAGGCCAAGTGAGAAACAATGGTAGAGGCAGTGGGGATAGAGAGAAGGAAATACAAGAAGCACCAAGGAAACAGAATGGAAGGACTTAACAGCTGAGTGCAAACGTTCTTACAACAGCACCCGGCACACCATAAGCGCTCAGTGAGGGTGGCCCCAGCTACTGCCCACGCTGCTGTTGCCACCACCGTGGCCGATGCTGTTACGCTGTAAGCATAAAACAGCAGGAAGCGGGGAAAATGCTGCTTAAGTTTCCAGACTAAGTGATCAGACAGGTTTGATGCTACAACTTAAGGAAACAGGAGCTGAACAGGAGGGCTGGACGGAGGATTTCAATTTTCCCTTTCAGCTTGCAGTTCCATGAGATCCCAGTGGGAGGCATCTGCAGGAAACTGAAAATCAAAACTAGAGGCAAGAATAAAGGTTGGCTTGGGAGTGATTCAAATGAAGGTAGAAACTCCAGCCAGAGGGTAGATGCGACTATCAGGCAAGAATTGAGAGGAAAAAGGTGAGAGAACTCCAACTAACAGGTCTTTTTGCTTCCACCCAAGTCCCTCCTCAGAACATAGCTGGGTGATACTGCTGAAAACATAGGTCTGATCAGGTTACTCCTCTACTCAAAACCTTCTATAGCTTTCCATCTCACTCAGAGTAAAAGCCAAAATCCTTTCAAAGACCTTGGAGGCCCTACCAGGCCTAGCCCTGCCTCTCTGACCACATCTCCTGTTAGACCACCCCCCTTTCACTCGGCTCGAGCCCCACTGGCCGCCTTGCTACTTCCCGAACATACCAGGCTCGCTGTCACCTCAGGGCCTTTACACTTGCTGTTTCTTCTACCTGGAACACTCTTCCCCCAAATACCCCCATGGTTCTCTCCCTCGCCCTCTTCAGGTCTTTTCTCAAATACCACTTTCTCAGTGAGGCCTGCCCAGACCACCCTATTTAAAAACCACAAGCCCACCCTCACCCCTCGCTTTCCTCATTCCCTGCTCTATTTTTCCCCAAGGCACTTATCACCACCTGACATTCTAAACATTTTTCTTTTTTTAATGCCTATCTTCTAGCACCCAGAGCAACGCCTGGCAGGGAGCAGTTACTCAATAAGTGATTTAAGGAATGACTGTACAAAGGAATGCAGAAAGAATCCAAGTTCAAGAACCAAAGAGAACTGACCCATACTATATATTTTTGGGCAACATTGTGAAAACTGAAATTAAAAAGACTTCCTGGAACAGCTCTGGAACTACCTGAAATGTGTGCAAAGGATACAAACTTCGATAATGTCTCTCGATATCCTGTAACCACTCCAGCATTTCAGCCACAGAGGGGCTCGCAGCTGAAGCCTGCAGGACAGCATCGAGGCTGATCATGTCTGCATGCTGCTCATAGATCTGAAGCACGTGTTCCACGTGGCTGCTGACTACATCACGCACCTTAAGGAGGGCGGCTCTGGGGGAAGAGTCTGATATTAGGCAATATCATGAGAAAGGCCAAAGGCCAGGTTCCTTAACCTCAGCACTAAGGACATTTTGGACCAGATGATTCTTTGTGGTGGAGGGCTGCCCTGTGCACTGCAGGATGTTCAGAAGCATCCCTGACCTCCACCTACTAGACGACAAGAACAAACCATGCCTCCACCGTTGCCAAGTTGTGACAATCAATAACGTCTCCAGATATTTACTGCCACACATCCCAGTGGGAAAAACTGCCTCCAAATGAGATCCATCGGTCTACGGAGATTGATGATGGTGCCTTGGAGGCAGGCGTGGCTCAAGAATTAAGAACTGACTTAAAGATGGAGAGGCTGAAGTTACATGGCTCTCAAAGCTGTGTGATGATATTATTCCCAGCTGCCAAAGAAAATGAAGACCACGCGGCCCTTCTGGGGCTGCCATACAGGACAGCAAAAGCTCACACAGTCCAATGCAACGTACGTGAAAGGAATAAGCAAGAGGAAACTGAAGCAACAAACCAGTAGTGTTCTCATGCTACCTCGTGCCCCATCCTAGTGAATTCTTGAACAGGTAAGATTTGGGCTCTTGACACACCCAGACTACTGTGCATCTTAGGAAAGTTACTTATTCTCAATCACGAATAAAAACAGTCTCTTTTGGTCACTGTGCATCCTAAGTACCTAAAACATCGAGACCGGCAGACAGAACAACAAACAACTGTCCAATGAATGAAAAGGATTGTTGTGAAGAGTAAATGCAACAATGCATACTAAGTGCTTCGCGAAGTGCCTAGCTTATGGTAAATTTTGTTATTATTCCATTGGTGACTCCAAGGGGCCCAGCCACCAAGACGAAGGCTACAACTTCCCAAAGGGCAAGGCAGTCCCTAGCCTAGAATTGCAGCTTTCAAAAATGTTTGACTGTGACTCACAATTAAAAAATAAACTTAAAATTAACAGCCCGATACTCACACACAAACATGTAATCAATTGAAATAAAAGTTCACTATCTTAGAACGTACTGTGACCTAATTTAATTGATTGTCTTGTCTCTCTCTTTCACTCAGCTTAGGAACTAAGTCTGCTTCATTGTTGTATTCCTAGCACCTGTGTTTGGCATCCCATAGGTGCTTAATAAATGTTTTTTGTAAAAATGAATGCAAAGAAGGCCCCATCTTTGACAGTTTCCTATTAGTCTATGGCACAGACTCTACACACTAGAACCTTCTTTTGTCCTGGTCAAGGAAAGGCCATACATGCCCTGTCTCTTCTCTATCCTCAATTACCTGTAGGTCTAAGGTAGAGGGTCTAACATTAGGCATAGTAAGAGCTTAGAGACGTGCTACTCCTGGCACGCAGACACCAATGAACAGCAGAACAAGTGGCCCTGGTGTCTGGCATACTTGGGTTAGAATCCCAGTTTTACTATTTACTAACTGCACAACCATAGGCAATCTGCTTGAGCCTCAGTTTCCTCACCTGAAAAATTAATTAAGTGAGGTTAAGTCAAAGAGGTGTTGAAAAGCTTTTATGAGATAACGTATGTAAAATCCTTAGCTCTGGCACCTAATAAGTTTACAGTATAGCTCCTCACTGCTTTTTACCTAAGAAAGACTATAGAGGAGGGCCAATAAGCGTTCCCCATTGCTCTTCTGTTCTGCTTTGATAACTTTTACTAAGTCCACCACTGTCACGCCTAGTCTGACAAGGGAAGTGCCAGAAAATGGCTTCTTGACAGAGATCCCATTGCAACAAACGGAAAGGAGGTAAAGCTGACATATCCCTAAATACCACGCTCTCAAGTAAGAAGAAAAACACCCTTCCGACTGATCCTAGCTTATTAAACACCCAGTTTTAAAATCTTTCCGCCAAGAACGAGAGCCACTGAGCCTCTTACAGCCTCTCCCCTAGCCTGTCCAGGAGAGTGTCACCAGCCGCCAGCTGCTTGCGCCTCAGCCGCTCCTGTAAATCTGGGAAGGCCCGAAGTGACGGCACATCCTCAAATCGCAGGTTCTGTGCGGCCTGCAGCTGCTCTGCCAGGTTGCTGAGGGAGGCCAGGAGGGGCGGGCAGTCCCTGAGAGCGCTCTGCCACAGGCCCTGCTGCTCCTCCACCACGGGAAAGCACTTCCTCAGGGCCTCCTGCACCGCGAGCAAAGGCTGGTCTTGAGTCATCTTCCGTTGGGGGAAGGAAAAAAAAAAAAACACCACAAAAAAAGCATTAGGGTTTCAAGTCGATAGGGGAAGGACCGGGTCATGGGTGGGAGTTATTTCCGTTCGCAGGTGAGAACAGGGTTTCCTCAGGTAGGGCCGTCTATCCCTCCCAACAGGAGTGTCTAGCGCGAGGCGTTGTCTTACCTTTAGAGGGGATCTCGGAAGGCAGGACCCTTGTTTCCCACCTCGGGAAGCGTTTCCTGACTATCCCTCGGAGGAGGCTCGTCCGGGTTCGGGCAGTTTCCTGTTTCAGACTGCGGGTTCCTCGGGCCTATCCGTGCGTCCGGAGCCAGAAGCTTGTCTCCTCTCCTTGAGGCTGCGGGTCGCTTTCCCTAAACCAGCGGGAAAACTTAAAGCTAAAGCAATCAAAGTTTAAGGACCTTCCAAGGGCCCCAGCCTGCCTCCGAGTCTCTCTGCGCATGCCCCAACGTGGCTACCGAGTCGCGAAAATATGCCGTCAGACCGCAATGCCTTCTGGGTACTGTAGTCCTACATGTGGGCTGGCTGTCCGATCGCGAAGCTTCCCTGTGATTGGTTATTGTGGGACCTTCCTAAGACGGCGGCTTCTCACTGGTCAGCCTGTGGCAGTTTGAATTTGGTGGCGGCGGTCGCACGTCCGGTTAGCCCCGGAGCCGCTCCCTCTCAGCTGAAGCAGCCAGGTTTTTCTCAGCCCCCGTTTCGGGACCCACAGGTGGGTGCCTCGCAAATCTTTTATGCCCAAGCCCCGAAGGGCAGGGGTCCCCCTCCAAAGCCCCTGGGGTGCCCTCCGCCCTCTCCCTCACCCTTGCGGCCCCTTGTCCCTCCCCGTCTCCGCCGCTGACGCCTTGTGGCTCGGCCCCCTCTCCCCGCAGCCTCCATCGAAGCGCTATGGCTCCGGCTAGGAAGGGCGGCAGTCGGGTGGCCAAGACCAACTCGGTACGGAGCCGAAAGCTCGCCTCTTTTCTTAAGGACTTCGACCGTGAAGGTAAGGGGCGGAGCCCGGGTGGTCGCTAGCACCTGGGGCAGTCGCGGGGTGCTGGCGGATTAGAGCGCTGGCAGCACGGATTCCAGGCCGCACTCGCCCGCCGGGTGACCCGTGTCCCGTCCGCTCTGCTCTCTCGCAGTGCAAATACGATCCAAGCAAATTCAGTCAGACAGGCAGAACCTCCTCAAGGAGATGGATAACTTGTACAACATCGAGATCCTGCGACTCCCCAAGGCGCTGCGCGAGATGAACTGGCTCGACTACTTCGGTAAGAGCTGCTAGTCTTTCCCCAGGCCTCGGCCTGGAACCCTTCTGTGGTTACCTTGGCAGCCTTCGTCTTCTTAGTGAGGTCTTCCAAGATCACTGTAGGAAACTGCAGCCCTACTCCTTCCCCCCGTTCCCTGTCTCACCTCCCGGCTTTATTTTTCTCCTTAGCTCTTACCCTCATCTACCTCTGCAGGCAGGCAAACGTTTTCTCTAAAGGACCAGATAATAAATATTTTAGGCTTTGTAGACCAGAGGGTTTTCTGTCGAAACTACTCAACTTTGCTGTTACAGTTCCAAAACAGCTGTAATGAATGGGCATAGCTGTTTTACAATAAAAACTTACTTTTGGACACACTGAAATGTATTTGACATAGATTTCGTGTGTCATGAAATACTCTTTTGCGGGGGGGGGCGGGGGGTATATTTTATCCAACCATTTGAAAATGAATGAGTGAATAGCTTGGTTTGTTACCAGACCTCAGTTGGAAGGATAATCCCAAGCAGCTCTTCCTGCAGCTGAGGGAAAATGCCAGTTTGAAAATGGGCATATCAAATTGTGAAGTGCCAGGACTCAAAGAGTTTTTCTGGCCAGAGAAAAATCCCAGCCTGTTCCCCACCCCCTTGTTAAATGTCCAAGGAAATGCAAGAGGCTGTCCTTTTGCTGGGTTACCCTTACTTTTACTATTTTCCTTATTGTTAATTACCCAGTATGTAGCCTCCTTCCTGGATAGAAATGCATGTTCTGCTCACATAGTAGACGTTCAGTGATGCTTTTGACTTCCCCTTTTATTTATTAACCTATTTGTGCATTTCTGCAAATATTCATTGAGCATGTGTTAGGTACAACGCTAGGTGCTGAAGATGCATTGGGAAATAAAACAGGCGTTGTCCTTGCCTCCAGGAACTTAC
The DNA here is from genome assembly GCF_002837175.3 of Physeter macrocephalus. NCBI lineage: Eukaryota > Metazoa > Chordata > Mammalia > Artiodactyla > Physeteridae > Physeter > Physeter macrocephalus. The sequence goes on along the minus strand of NW_021145708.1, from coordinate 39,590 downwards.
AAGTTAGTAGAGAAGGATCATTTTTAAAATTTGGACATGGTTATATATTTAAAATTATGAGCACTACAAAAGAGAATAGAGTAGTGGTCAATGAGCACATTTATATAGTGCTTTCTATGGCAGACAGGCATTGTACCAAGTGTTTTCCATATATTAACTCATTTCATCCTCATCACAACCATATTAATTGTTAATATTGTCCCTGTTTTATAGACAACAAGATTAAAGCACAGAGATTGTTTACTTTGCTCAAAGTCTCATAAGCTAGTTAGTGACAGAGTCTATTTGAACCTAGGCATTCTGGTTCCAAAGCCTGAGTTCTGAACTATTATAGGGGATACTACCAGTTTTTCCAGCCAGAGAACCTAACCTATGTTTTTGTTCTACATCTAAATCTGCAAAGACCTCTTCATTCAATACACATTTACTCCATACCTACTGTGTGACATATTTTTGCCAGAAGCTATGGGTATTATCTCTGTCCTCAAAGAGTTCAGTTCAAGGCAGGGGTGGGCACTTCTACAGCTTTGAGTAGTTGTTGGATGTGATGATAGTGAGCAACTAACTCAGCACATTGCAGCGATCTGAGAGAGAAAAATAAGCAGAGTTTGGGTTTGAGCTGCGTTTTGAAGTATGAATTAGAAATTTGTTGGGTGCAGAGGATTATTTCGGGCAGAGGAAATAAGTACCAGGGCACTGAGTCATGAGAGACAGTGGCACATTTGGGAAATAACAGGCGCTTTGGTGTGGTGGAACCTAGAGTAAGCCATGAGGGGAACAGCCAAGCTTGGAGAAAGATTAAACTAGGTTGTAAAGGCTCCTGAGTGTTGGATCAAGGGCTTAATCTGGTCCAGTGCAAGAAAAGTAAGTGGTCATATTAGGGAGAATGGTTTATTATTTAAATTATTAAAATTTGATAGTAACTAAACAAAACGTTCTTTTCAAAGCCTTTGGAGGAAACAAGCGGGCGCTGGAGGAAGCAGCAACAGTAAGTGACTTCTCCTATTTTTGAACTGTTGGTTAGTTTTAAGTTTAGTCTGTTCACAAAATTCAACCAGTGGGTGCTGACTGTGGAAGAGGTTCCAGAGGGGACATTATCTGTGTCAGCAAAACAATTATAGTTGTCAAATGCTGAGTACATGAAGCCCAAATAATTTCAAGGTTTATAAAGAGAGGTAGTTCTTTTTTTGGCAGGTTCCTTGCAGCTGTTTGCCCGGACCTTTGCAGGGGAAGTAGAAAGCCTAAAGTCCAAGTTCCTTTAAGCCCCTGCATCATTACACGGTGACCTGGCCTGCTAGATGAGGCAGAAGAATAAAGAGTTTAGATCTGTACTGTCTGTTACGGTAGCCACCAGCTACGTGTAGCTCTTTAAATTAATTAAAATTAATAAAATATTCAGTTCCTCAGACACACTAGCCACATTTCAAATGTTCAGTAGCCACTTTCCATTCCATCATCCGTTTCAGACAGCACTCATCTGTCTAGCACAGCACTGTTTCTTGCTAAGCCCTGACAGCTTCAGAATCCTTGTCTGAGTACTCCGTGTAGTCTCTGCCAACCCAGAGATGAAACCTGTGTCATTCCTAGTCTGCAACGACTATTCTGATATTTACACACGCCCTGCAAGAAAAGGCCTGTGAATCATGCCTGCTTTTGCCTAGTCCCATACACATAGTTACCACTGGGAACAAATTTAATTAGAATGGCGACTGGAAGCCTTTTTGAAGGCCCCAGGGGCATAGTAGAAAAACTTTTGGCCCTCTAGATTTTAAAAAATAAAAAAAAATTTTTTAAGGTAACTATGTGAGGTGCTGAATGTGTTAATTAACTTGATTGTGGTAATCATTTCACAATATGTATGTATCACAAATCCTCATGTTGTACACTTTAAATATGTTAGAATTTTATTTGTCAATTATACCTCAATAAAGCTGGAGGGAAAAAATGAGAAGGCTGACTTAGCATCAAGTGTGGTAGAGAATATGGGTCATTAGGAACTTGTTTGCTCCTGGCATGTAAACAAATACAATCACTTTGGAAAACAATTTTGCATAATATTAAGGCTGAACACTTGTGTACCCTACAACCCTGTAGTGCCCCATCCCTAAGTATATAGGCAAGAGAAAAGTTGGACAGGTGTGCATCAGACACATGTATAAGACAGTTCAAAGTAACAGTGTTTGTAATAGCAAAATACTGTTGAGAGGACATTGGACAAATCCATCGTGATAGATATTATATAGCAGTGAAAACAAATTAACTACAACCACAAATAGTGATCAAAAACAAAAGCAAACAAAATATTGTTTAAGCACATACACATTTGTGGAGAAACACACACACTCACACACACACACACACACTTTATTTCAAGCAAATGGAATGACGATAGTGGTTATCTCTAAGGAATGACAGAATTAGGAGACTGGTCACCTTTTGAGGAGAGGCAAGGAAATAGAACAGGGAAAAATACATAGGTAGAAGCAAGTAATTGGCAATATTTTAGGCCTTCGGTTGTATGGTGGGTTTATGGAAGTTCAATATTTTGTATTATAACTAACACAACAGTCTTTTGTATGTATCAAAGAATATGTTTTGGGTTTTTTTGTTTTTAATATTTATTTATTTATTTATTTGATTGCGTGGGGTCTCAGTTGCGGCAGGCAGCTCCTTAGTTGCAGCTCGTGGGCTCCTTAGTTGTGGCATGCGAACTCTTAGTTGTGGCATGTATGTGGAATCTAGTTCCCTGACCAGGGATCGAACACGGGCCCCCTGCATCGGGAGCACGGAGTCCTATCCACTGCGCCACCAGGGAAGTCCCAAGAATATGTTTTTTAATTAATGTTTTTAATCTTAAAATATTGTTCCTCATATTTGATAGAATATACCTGTTGTTTTCTGGCTGTGTTCATCACAGGCTGACCTGGATATCACAGAAATAAACAAACTAACAGCAGAAGCTGTTCAGACACCCCTGAAATCTGCCAAAAGTGAGTACTTTTCAAAACCCCTTGTTGAACTGAGAGAATGAAGGCCTAGTGTGGTTGGCTGGCTGCTTGGGGAGGCGTCATTGGAGGAACCTCTTCCCTCTAATGCCTGGTCCTCAGTCTTGCAAATCCAAAAATTTGATTTTGGCCTCTGCGTTCAGTTAATGATATGCAGGACTGATAACTAACCGAACTCTTTAGACCAATGTGTGAGCTAAAGTGAAAGTGGAAGAAGAAAAACAAAAGCTGTGCTGGAAACCAAACAGTGTTGCCTGCTTGCTTCCCTGAGTTAGAGAGGTGAGCAAGGTTTGGAGAGGTGCTACAAGACACGGTAGTGCCAGCCAAGACTCTCCTTGATGTGATCAGAAGGGTTCAAAGAGAATTGTGAAAGGACCAACTGTCTCAGCGTGTCATTCCATGTTACTCAGTTCACTGACCCATCCGTGGAAAATTGTCTCACATACACCTCCAACACTCTGAGAAACGCTATCTTAAAGGGTAAGTTTGGGGGAAGCTGGGTTGTAATTCGTGAGCATAGACTCAGGCCAGGGTGAGTTCTGTTATGGACGTGATGTCACTGTCATTAAGCTCCAGTAGCTCAATGCATCCAACTCCAGTGAGGATGGACCTGACCCAAGACCTGGAGTTTGGGGCTGCCCACCAAGCAGGCACCTTCTCCACTGGGCCAGGCCAGAAACACCGTCCAATTCTTGTTCCAGCTTGCCTTCCATCAGAGTTGTCCTGTAGCATGAAGACAGCATGATGGGATTTTCACTTTCCTAGTGTCATATTAGAGGCCTGCCCGCCCCCCCGCCCCCCCGCCCCCTCGCCCCCTGAGGTTGTGACGTAATTGGACTTGGGTGTTTGTAGAGTTAGTTCCTTAGCTGCAAATCTGCAATCTGTTAGGTCGCTTTGGGTTATTTCTACATTTAGGTAATGTCCAATTTCTCTTCTGAATTCCACTTTTTTTTTTTCTTATTTGGTGTGTGGGGTGTGGGGGGCTGGTCTTCCGATTTCACCACTGGGAACTGAACACACTGGGACCCATGTCAAACAACAGTAGAAATTGGTTTTGTGTCCTCTCGACCACTGGACTTCAACTACATTGTAAGCTATTTTTTTTTAAAGGTAAATGTACTTAGATTCTTATTTGTGTCAGGGAGAAAAAAAAGCTTAAAAGTCATTAAGTCTGATCTCTCCTCCCATAATTAAATTTCTCTATGGAATCCCTGCTTGGGATTTTCTAGCCCATGGTTGTACGTATTTAGCAAGGATACTACCTTTCATCGATAGACAGCTGTAATGGTTAGAACGTTTTTTTCTAATTTTGAACCCGAGTTTCCTGTGGTATCTACATATTGATACTGGTTCTGCTCTTTGAGGTCCCAAAGAGCTGTCCTCCATATGACAACCCCTTAAATATTAAAAATTGGTATTATTTCCTCTGTTATCATCCATCTTAAACATATCCCTCATATCCCTTTTCCTTCAAAGATGATAATTGTAATAATTTATTATTTATAAATAGTATTTTATCATAATAAATAGTAATACTTATAATGTGTTCAGTACCGTCCAAGGGACTTTACATTCATTCGTCCCACAAATATTTAATAAGCACTTATAGAGTAGGCACAATTCTAGGGTTTGGGATGAATAACAAAGACCGTGTTTTTGTGGCGCACACATTCCAGGTCTCATCATATCCCTATGAAGTAGCTCCTCCCTTTTACAGATGATCACCATGAAAGCCATGTGACCTAGTCAGAGGCAGGGCCAGGCCTCAAGCTCAAGGCTGTCTGACTCCAAGGTCTGCACTCTTATTCAGAATGCTGGGCTGCCATACAAAGCGTTATATGGGGTTTCTTAACCACTCTTGAGACCCTCTTTTTTGCCTAAACCCTCTTTTTTTTTTAAAGTCATCTTTATGTTGGATCTATTTCTTGATTACAGCCTAAGATTGCATAAGTTTTATTTCCTATAAGAAATGTGAATGCATAAAAGTTTATTCCCATGAGAAATATCACTCTGTTAAAACTTTCTTATAGCACGAAAGGTAATACAAGTGGATGACATGATAATGGAAGAAGAAGAGGAAGAAAATAAAAATAAGAATCCTCACACTGCAAGAGTAAGTAGGCACTCAGATTCAGGGCTGGATCCTGTCAGGAGAAAAAGGAAATACTTAAAATACAGTATGCTCCCCCAGCACCCTTAGGCACAGCCTTTAAAATGAGTGAGTTTTCACTAGCTGGAGAAGAAAGGGAAGGGAATTCGAGGAAGAGGTATGAAAGTGCCCTTTAAGGAACAGGAAGCAGTTTGGTATGGCTGGGCTGTAAACTGTGAGGGTGATCTGGGGAGAGCAGGGACCAGAAAATGAATGGCCTTGTGCGCCAAACTTGGAAGTTGCAGTTTCATGCGGTAGGTCTTGGTAAATGACATGACCAGATAGGTATTTCAGAATAGGATTTGGGATAAATGGGAGAGAGGAAAAACTAGAGACAAGGGAACCAGTCAGGAGACTACTGTAATTCTTTTTTTTTTTTTTTTTTTTTAATTTTTTTTTAAATTGAAGTTTAGTTGATTGACAATGTAGTGCCAATCTCTGCTGTACAGCAAAGTGACTCAGTTATACACAGAGACATTCTTTTTTATATATTTTCCATTACAGTTTATCACAGGATATTAAGTATAGTTCCCTGTGCTATATACAGTAGGACCTTGTTGTTTATCCATCCTATATGTAATAGTTTACATATACTAATCCCAAACTCCCAGTCCTTCCCTCCCTCATCCCCCTCCCTGTTGGCAACCACAAGTCTGATCTCTATGTTGAGTCTGTTTCTGTTTTGTACATAGTTTCATTTGTGCCATATTTTAGATTACACATACAAGTGATATCATATGGTATTTGTTTTTCTCTTTCTGACTCTTACTTCACTAAGTATGATAATCTCTAGTTGCATCCATGTTGCTGCAAATGGCATTATTTTATTCTTTTTTATGGCTGAGTAGTATTCCATTGTATATATGTACCGCATCTTCTTTATCCATTTCTCTGTCGACGGACATTTAGTTTGCTTCCATGTCTTGGCTATTGTGAATAGTGTTGCTATGAACATAGAGGTGCATGTATCTTTTTGAATTACAGTTTTGTCCGGGTATATGCCCAGGAGTGGGATTGCTGGATCATATGGTAATTCTATCTTTAGTTTTCTGAGGAACCTCCACACTGTTTTCCATAGTTGCTGTACCAGCTTACATTCCCAGCAATAGTGCAGGAGGGTTCCCTTTTCTCCATACTCTCTCCAGCATTTGTTATTTGTAGACTTTTTAATGATGGCCGTTCTGACCGGTGTGAGGTGGATTTCATTTGCATTTCTCTAATTAATGATGTTGAGCATCTTTTCATGTGCCTACTGGCCCATCTGTATGTTGTCTTTAGAGAGATGTCTATTAAGGTCTTTTGCCCATTTTTCGATTGGGTTGTTTCTTTGTCGTTGAGTTGTATGAGCTGTTTGTATATTTTGGAGATTAAGCCCTTGTCTGTCGCATCATTTGCAAATATAGTCTCCCATTCCGTAGGTTTTTTCCTTTTTTTTTTATGGTTTCCTTTGCTGTGCAAAAGCTTGTAAGTTTGATTAGGTCCCATTTGTTTATTTTTGTTTTTACTTCTGTTGCCTTGGGAGACTGACCTAAGAAAACATTGGTACAATTTATATTAGAGAATGTTTTGCCTTTGCTCTCTTCTAGGACTTTTATGGTGCCACGTCTTATGTTTAAGTCTTTAAGCCACTTTGAGTTTATTTTTGTGCATGGTGTGAGGGTGTGTTCTAACCTCATTGATTTACATGCAGAGGCTGCTGTAATTCTTGAACTGAGGCACTGACCCTGTAAAAAGAGAAGGGATGGTTCTGAGATAAGTTTTATAATGGAGAGTAGGCAAGATTGGAGGAGGGAAGGAGGGACCAGAGACGACTAGGTGGTTTCTAGTTTAGGGAACTGCCACCTGGTGGAATGTGGGGCACAGGAGGAGGAGGAGTGCTGGGTTAGGACTAAGGGGAGCAGTTCCTGTGTCAGCTGTTTGGCCTGCTGAGTGGTTAATACTTCTCCAGGACATCTAGCCCTGACAGAAATCTCAGCCTGGAGCTCAGGCAGAAGGAAGAGATTGAGAGACACCGACTCCCAGATCTTTAGGTGGTTGTCCTAGCGAGGGAGTCGATGAGGTTGTACAGGGAGAACGTGGAGGGGAGGCTGAGGATGGACCCTAGGAGGGAAGGTAGAAAGAGGAGCTCGTGAGGCAGCCTGCAGAGGGCCAGCCAGAGAAGGGGAGGTGGGTGGATCTTAGAAACACGGGAGGATTGTCAGCAGGTAAAGACTGATTCCTGTCAGGTACCTCCGAGGACTCAGCAAGGGTGAGGACTGCTGAGGGTTCCTTGGATTGGCACCTGGGTGCCCTTAGTGACTGTCACAGCAGCACTTTGTGAGGGGGTGGGAGTGGGGTGGGGAGACCAACCAGGCTGCACTCAGTCCAGAAGACACTTACCTTTACTCTCGGTCAAAGGCCTCTATTTTGAAGACTCAGGCAGTATAGATTCTTAGTTGATCTGTTATGTTCAGAATTATTTAAGTCACTGTGAATTCTGTGAGATAGACCTTCTGATGTTCGGCATTAGTTTTCTTTTCCAGAGCTGGTACCCCTCTCCTTTACCTTTCCCCTTTGCGGGGGCTCTTTGTAACCTCAGTTTCATTTGCCTGTGACTTCAGGTTAAAAGGTGTCCTCCATCCAAGAAGAGAACCCAATCCATACAAGGAAAAGGCAAAAGTAAAAGGTAACAGGTTTTCCAGATTTAGATGTGTTTTTGGTTTTATTGGAGAACCACATTCATCATGGCAGAAATAGGTGGTAAAAGGGCTTTTGTGACTTGTGTTCAAGTTGACCTTCACATCATCGAATCCTCCAGTATCCGAGCTGGAGGGGCCTCTAGAAACCATCTGACTCAACACCTTCTCTGGTTCTTCTGCCCACGTTCTCTATCTTCCCCCACTTTTTTTTTTTTAATGCAAACAAGGAGATTAAGACCCAGAAACACAGAGTAAGCACTGCATATTTTGTTCAGTTGCCTGACAGTCCATGTGTAGAGCTACCCACAGTCGGTCACAAAGTGGCTGTCACCTACCTGTAGTTAGTTTCTTGAAAGATTCCTCCTGTTCCTGCTAAGTAATGAGTCACCGTAGACTTGAACTGTTTATGCTGGGAGTGGGGGGCAGGGGCTGCCTCTTAACAGGCTCAGGAAAGTAGTCACTGGGGCGTGTGTCTGTGAAGCGGTGGGGAGCTGTCTGGCAGGAGGACAGGAGCTCCAGCAAGGGGCCTGCGGGGTGCTGAGGGCTGTGTCTCCTTCCCCTCATTCGTTAGCTTGATTGAGAAGTCAGATTCTGGAGGCAGCCTGCCTGGGTTCGGAGTTCTGGCTCTGCCCTAATTGGCTGTATGATCTTGGGCAAGTTATTTAACTCAATATGCCTGAGTTTCTGCATCCGGAAATGAGGATCATGGTGCTTCTTGGAGGGTGGTTAAGAGGGCCGCACAAGCTAACGTGTGTAACGTGCCCAGGATAGGCCCTGACATGATAAGTGTTACCTGCCTCTGCGGCTGCCGTCCCTGGACCTGAGAGTTGGCGTACCTAATGGTCATGTCTCACCTGTAGGTCAAGCCACTGTGCCACTGTTACCCCAGCTGTGGGCCGACTGGAGTTGTCTATGGTGAAACCAACTCCGGGCCCGACACCCAGGTTTGACTCAAGGTGAGTATTGACAGCAGCGCTTGGATTTTTGTGGGAGCCCAACATTTGATGTGTGCCAGAAAAGAGGGTGTTTAAGAAAGTACTGGGAAGCCCTCATAGAGGAGGGTAACCGCCTGGGTTTCCTAATGTTTGCCTCTCCCCTGAGTGCAGGTTTGCGTGTTTTTAGTGACAAAATGATTCTTTATCTGTCCCTGATGACTAGAAGGCCTCTAGTGACTGTTTTGGTCTTTTCTGATTCTGATCAAGTTTATTTTAAATTGGTAGGTTCTCTCCCATACTCTTGGTAGGAGTGAAAATAGACGCCACCTTTTGGGAGACCAGTATTAACAAGGATGTTCTTACAGCATAAATTAATCCCTTCCATAGTGCTGGTCAACTAGATAGGACATGGTGTGTAGCCATTGAAAAATAAGTACATCTGCATGTGCTGATGGGGAAGAGCTTCATGATCACAAGCATCTCCAAAGCAGGTGGCAGAGCAGCGTGTCCTGATGACCCCATTTGATAGAAAGTTTCTGGAAGGACGCATAAGGAACTGAGAGTGGTTATCTGGAGTGGGGAGAGTGAGGAAGACTTACCTTCTACTTCTAATTCTCACTCTTCCTTAACTGCTTATTGTTTTTTTTTTTTTTTTACATGAGTATATAGCAAAAGACATTTAGGGAAAAATAGATGGCAGCATTTTAAAGGTCTTGAGAAAGTCACTTTGGGAATTAATATAATGATGTAATCTCTGAATCATCCAACTTTGACCCTGGAAAAGTCCTCCTGATGGAAGCGCTTAGCCACTCTTGGAAATATATTAACCGCAGTTTATTTCTGACTTTGTGGATGGATGGATGGATGGATGGATGGATGGATGGATGGATGGATGGATGGATGGATGGATGGATGGATGACTGGTATCCATATGGAGCTTTGGACCTAAAATTTACATGGATAAGAATTGACTTTTGCTAGATGTATGTTTGATAATTACAACCTCCTTCCTCCAGCTGTGTTTAGTCAATACTGCTTTTTAACCCTAAATTTAGAATGCGCCTTCTTAGAAATGTGTGATTTGAAAACTGCAGCTTGAGGCCAGATGGGGTTTGGGAGGACTTGTAGCGCGTGGTGTCATTCGGTCTGCCAAGCCATCTTTACAGAGATTTTCCCACTTTTTAGGGTCTTCAAGACCCCAGGCCTGCGTACTCCAGCAGCCAGAGAGCGGATTTACAATGTCTCTGTAAATGGCAGTCCTCTCGCTGACAGCAAAGAGATATTCCTCACTGTGCCAGTGGGAGGCGGAGAGGTAAGTGTTCCCCAGGGCCATCAGGCCATGGCGTGCTGCTTACTCAGCACTTCTTTCTCTTGTCCATCACCCACTTCTCTCCCAAAAGCCGAAGTCCCTTTGGGTGCATGGCTTCTGATATCCACATTTCTGTAGGACTCAGAACCAGTTCCTCTCCCAGGTTAGAGCTCCAGACTGGGAAGATCCTTGCCCAGCTCTGGGTTTCATTTGTTCATCCACTAACATTTGCCCATCTGTCTTGTAGCAGGTTCAAGATGCAGAAGACATTCCTGCCCTTGAGAAGCAGTTCAGTAGTCAGGCTAGGCTCCCAATTAACGATAACGTGATGTGTGCAGTAAGGGAGATATTAAAGGGCGTGCAGAGGAGGGCACTATCGGGGTGCGTGCGTGCTTAGTCTGGAAAGGGGAGCTCGAGCTGTGTCTTCCACTTTGTGTAGCTTCGTGGGGTCTGAGCCAGGCAGAGCAAGTTGCTGACCTCGGCTCCTGGGACGGAGGGGAAGGTTTATCTCAGATGAGGTCTGCACGGCGTTCCTAAGCTAACGTGCACCCCTTATACTCAGCTGATCCAGCTATTGGCCCAGTGATAAACACCGACGTCACTGTCTCTTTAGGATTAACTCCCCTCCTGCCCGCCTTGCCATCCCCCTCCACAAGTGCAGGACATCAAGGGACCCCCGGAGCACACTGGGCTGCTGGGTGGAGGTTCCTGCCCTGAGGGACTTGCCACTTTAACGCTCTCCCCTCCACACAGAGCATGCGGTTATTGGCCAGTGACTTGCAGAGGATTGATATCGCACAGCTGGATCCAGAGGCCTTGGGAAACATTAAGAAGCTCTCTGTAAGTCTCGGGTTCCTCTCCACACACAGGAGGCCTCCAGTAGCCTTCTGGGTTTAGCCGTACTTAGGATTGCCTTTTGGGTCTGGCCTGCTGCTTTACACTTACAACTGTGTGGCCTCTTTTCCCCAAGGGATTTTGACTGTTATCCTGCTTACTGAGCAGCAATTCTGTCCCTAAAGTGATGCTGAGTTTTGGTCCAACCAGAGTGCCTGCCACAGAAGTTCCACAAGAGAATCAAATCCTGCCTCATTCAGGCAGTTGGTGCCTGTATGTTAGGGCACAATTGACCCCCCAGGAACTGAAACTTCCTCACAACAGTTCGGGAACAGGGTGAGGAGCTTGCTACCAGGAATCCCACAGAATCAAAGAAAGCGCTGAACAGGCAGGCCCTCTGAGTGGTTGGACCAGCAGTGCCAGGAGTTGATGGGGCTCCGCTCTGGTGCACCAGCTCCTTTAGCAACTCTTTGGGGCCCGTGCCCTCACCTCTCTTGCACCTCGTCCTCCCCCCATTCAGCGGGTAACCTCCCCCACGAGGCTCTTGGTTCTGCTCTCCCTTACCTGAGTCTATGTGTGGCTCTGGGTAGCCACACTCCCAGCTCTGACTCTATTGCTCCATTGCCCAACGCGGACAGTCCAGTCCTCATTTAAATTTTCAAGAGGAAGAATTGACTTAGCTCAGCTTTGGTCAGACGGGCCTCCCCGGTCCCATCAGCTTTGATTTTGGCTGGTGGACGGGAACACCTAGTGCAAATGTGGCTGCTGTAGGTCCCCCCTTCTGGGGGGAGGTCTGTGAAGGGTACATCCAAGTAAGGGGACGGGGCGGAGCTGCTTTCCCAAACATGTCGTACCGAACGGAGGCCGGTGTTGAGATCAGGCACATACCCAGCCCCCCGGATCTGGTGACATCCATCATCTAGCTGGACCTACAGCATTGCTGTTCCCAAATTATACTTTCACTGTCTCATTTGAGATGGTATTTTGCTCCTTTGTTCAGATGAGAAATGGAGATTCAGAAAGGTTAGTTCGGTCTGCGTTGGTGGTATAGAGGTGAGCATAGCTGCCTTCCAGAAAGGTTAGTTTGCTCATGTTACCAACAGAGGATGGAGGGCTGATATTCACGCAGACCAGCCCGGCCCCAAAGCCAGTGCTACCTGAGTAGACTATGTGCTAAGTGGGCAGGCCTGCCCAGCTTCCTCCTCTCTAAATGGCCTCTCTCCTTTTCCTTTCAGAGCCGTCTTGCTCAAATCTGCAGCAGCATACGGACTCACAAATGAGGCTGCTTATTCCAAGAAGCCAGATTTGACAGGATGGACCTTCAGTGGGCAGTTCTGGGACCCTGAAGACACCTCTTCCCTTCGGCTTATTGTCTGAGTGTGAAGTGCCAGAGCAGGGAGAAGCGTTCCTCTTGGAGAATTCAGGAAACGTTGCTATTGGCACCTCCCAACCCAGATGACAGACACTGCCTCTGTGTCCATACAGTCCAAACCTCCTGCCATTCTCCCAACTGAATTCTCCGACCTGCTCTCAGAGCCGCCGCCTCTGCCTGCTGTAGCTCCACGTCCTCTTCGCCCCGCCCTAACTCCAGCCGAGGCTGCACAGGGGAGCCTCATGTTCTCGGGAAGACTGCCAACTCACCCTCACCGGAGAGCCCGCTCCAGCTGGCGTTTCTGCCTGTGCGTGCTTGAGGCTGGGAGCTAGGCTCAGAGAAGTGAGCTCCGTGAGAGGGCGGCTCCAGGAAGCGGGGAGGGACTGTGCAGATGGGGCCAGGACCTGTCACAGCAGTGACCACAGGAGGAAACATCTCCCCTCCTGCGCCCATCCCCTCCCTCCTGTGGTGGGTACTGACAGGGCTCTGCAGACTTAACACCTGCCATGCCCAGTAGTTTTGTTTCAAGCTGATTTGTAGACTAGTATTTTGTATTATCCCTGTTTACCAAAGACCAAAACTTGGTTTGTGGGCAATTTCCATGTCTTGCTCCTCTACCTCTCTGGTTAGTCCAGTTAGTGGGAATCTGGATAAGGGAACTGTAGGGTTTAGGTTAATCTGGGGTTTTTACATGACTGGCCGCAGAGGAACTCTAAGCTGTCCTTGGGCCTGTGGTCCCCAGCAGGTCTGTAGACTTTGCAGAGAGCACTTCTGTCTTCTGAGGTTCATGGGGGAGTGGGCGTAGCTTGCCTGGTGGCCTCATTCCTCACGTTTGGCCTCTGCCCTGGCATGGGCTGTCACGTGGGCACTGAGATCCCTGTGCTCCAGCCAGCACCTCTGCCCCAAAGAATCATTAGATGTGATCTGAGAACGTGGGAGCTGAGAGTCCCCACCCCAAGCCTGAGAGCACAGTGTTCTGTGTATGGCTCTTTGTTGTACTTTGTATTATTTTCCTACGTGACCATTCTAGTAATCCAGTCCTGTTCAAGATGTGTTCTTTTCAAGTTGTTTTATTCTCCCCTTCCTGAGACTTTTGTACATACTGTTTTCCTGAGTCATGGTATCTGTAAGCTGATATATTCTAATCAGAGCTACTGAAAGGTACCTGTTTTCAATAAATTGTGGATTTGTTTTTAATTGATATTCTGCCTGCCTGTCATCTCCAAGCTGTGCTACCTGGACCGGAGACAGTTTTGGAGCCGAAGCTATTGGAGTGGGGGTCTGCAAGCAGCTACTTTCCTCAGAAGATGTGAAAACCTTTACTTCCGGCAGAACCTCTCTGATACCTGAAGAGGGGGCCCTCTCCCCAAGATCCAGGTCACGGGTAACCTAGCCCAAGAAGCTTTCCCCCAACACCTTCCTTCCATGAGCTAGAAATTTACATCATGGGGGCACAGTATCTAGGGTATCTATAGTATACTTGTGTAGCAAGTCTCGTTGGCCAGGGACAAAGCAGGGGCCCAGGTGATTCAGTGATTGATTGTGCTTCTCACTTCCCAAGCTCCAGGCTCTGGCAGATCTGCCTTCCTGGAATTCTCTCTTCGCCAAAATGATCGACGTGGGGCTCATGGCAGAAGAGAAGACAGACTGGGGTCACGGTTCAGCAGGTCATCGGTGTTGACGGTTTAGGGGGAAGGCCCTTCAGTCAGTGACAGCATTTAGAGTAGAGGTTACTCATTTCAAGCGATTAAGTCACCAAAGCTGAGGCTTCTACCTTTTCCTTCATCATCATCTGGTACACTGTTGTTAAGTAGAGCCTGACATCAAGAAAACACTTAGGATCCAACATTCTTTACTCAAAGCCACCCTCACGGGCTTCTCTGGTGGCGCAGTGGTTGGGAGTCCGCCTGCCGATGCAGGGGACACGGGTTCGTGCCCCGGTCCGGGAAGATCCCACATGCCGCGGAGCGGCTGGGCCCGTGAGCCATGGCTGCTGAGCCTGCGCGTCCGGAGCCTGTGCTCCGCAGCGGGAGAGGCCACAACAGTGAGAGGCCCGCGTACCGCCAAAAAAAAAAAAAAAAAAAAAAAAAGCCACCCTCACCCTAGTTTGGCTCTAACTGCACTACTGCCTAGACCCAATTGCAGGGAATATGTAGTATGTAACAGGTCCCTAATAAATGCCAGTCACATGACAAAGATGGAGCAGTCCTTCATTCCATATAAGAGTTGGCTTGGAGATGGCAATGAGCTCCCCATCCCAGGATTTAAGGCATGGGCTGAACTATCACAGGGCTGGGATGCAGCAAAAAGAAAATTCAAACCTTACCACCAGCCCACAGACCAAAAAGGGCCGCAAACGCTTTTCACTGTTTGGATTTTGTCTTTTCAAATTAATTGCAAACAATTTAAACATTGTGAGATTTCACAAAAATAGTCACTAGCCACCAAAAAATATCTAGCAACACGGGCCACAGTCAACGGGAGCTGTGTAGCACTTTTCCTTGGCCCTCAGAGACCTCTTCCCATTCAAAGGAATTCTTACCTCATCCCTGTGGGCAGTTTACTTTGTAGCCTCTGCTGTGTGTATAAAGTGAATAAAAGCAGAGCTGCTCTGAGTTGAAGGGAGGACGAGGCCTGGAGTCTTCCCCCTCACCAGGGGAGTTTCAAAGAACCCTAGAGTTCCAATGAACAGTAGTTTCGTTCTTTGCCCTACAGGCCCCCCTGATCGTTCCAAAAGCCCTACTTGGGACGTCCTGTTGAAAGAAGTCCAAATGTGTTGCCTTATGAACAGGTTCAATTAGTCATATGAAGAGCTAGTTCTTGTGGAGGCTGTGCTAGGACATCACCTAAGCATCATTTATTCACAGTGTCAGACACACATTGCAGCCCGGTCCAAAACCGAGCTCGTCATTTCCCACATCGCTGCTCAACCTGCTCCCCCTCCCCTTACGTGGTCCATCTCCGGGAATGGCACCACCACGGAGTGTTGCCCCCTCGGGGAAGCCACCCAGTGCTCGCCCCTAGGGTAAACCCTGATCACACTGCCCTGTCATCTATTTCCTAAATGTGTCTCTTGCCCAGAGATCTCAGACACACACTTTGGAGACCCCTGTGGTGGGGCAGGGGGGCGTGAAACCCTCCCACACAAGTTACTTAACGGTTAAGCAACTGTCACTGGCAGAGGCACCATACCACAGACAAGTTTTTATTACTTTGTCCTGCATATAGAACCCAAGAACTATAAAAACACCTCCAGAATTAGTCAAAGGAACCACTCCCCCTCCCCCAACCAGCCCCTTCCCTCCCTGGATGGGCTCAGATATGGGTGCTGGGGGGTTGCAGGCCACCTCTCTCTATCCAGTGAATAAGGTCCATATAAAAATAGATCTGTAGAGGGCTCCCAGGGAGCCATCAGCCTGCATCTTGCCGGCACCTGTGCAGGGCTGAGGCCTGGGACCCATCAGGATGCTGGGACCTCACTCCGCAGTGGAAGGGAGGTCTACCCTGGACACCGAAGTCCTGCCAACACAGCCAGGGGACTCTGCAGAACAGCGGGGGGAGGGGGAGGGGACTCTGACCTTCAGGGCCTGACTGATGTAGCTGGAGATGGGAATGAGGCTCCCTCCACAGGATGCTGGTATGTCCTTTCCAGACTTCCCTCGGGGCAGAGCCCGGAAGGCACCGGCAAGGGACCCTCCAGCTCTGTCAAAGGTAGAAGCAATATCTCGGCCTCCTCTAGCACCCCCCAGGACACTGAGCTGGGGCAGGCGCTCAGGAGATGGACAGCGGGGCTGGGGGCACGCCTGCCCTGCTGGCAGAATGAGGCCAAAGGCACTGCTGAGAGGCACCGTCCCCCACCACGGAGCACTCCCCAAAGACGTGCTGCATCTCCCACCCTCCAGGCTCCTTCTCATGCTGGCCCCTCTGCTTGGACTCCTCTTGTCCTAGGCCCTCCATCTTGGCCTGCGGAGAACTCCACCAACCCTAAGGAAAGAGTCCTCCCCCCGCTCCTCCAAGGCCCTGTTCAATGGATGCATCAGACTCTCAGCCAAGGAACCTTTCCAGACACCCCTCCATATACACACATCAGAAGTGTCCGGCCCACAGGCCCCAAGGTCTCCCGTGGGGGATGTGTAGTAGTTCTTGGAGCCTGAGTTCACCTCCCCGCCTTGTCTGGGCCCTCCAAGGGCCGGCTGTGTCTCCCTCACCCCTTCCTGTAGCCCTTGTCTCCTTCCCACCCCATCCCACCCGACCCACACGCAGTCGAACCCACAGCAGGCATAGGTCAGGGGTGACCCTATCCAGACCCAGTGGCCTTCCTTCTGTGCCACGAAAGCCCTGGCCTCACGATCAACCCCCGCCTCTGGGAAGCCTTCCTGGATAAGGAACTCTGGACTCAGCTCAGTGCAACTACTTCTGCCAAAGCCCCGCAGAAGAGGGGCCAGAGGGAGGAGGTACTCCACGGGAGGCTGGGTGCAGGGGATGGAGCCTGCAAGAGGGGGTCACCTCAGAGTACCCCTGGGCTGCCTCAGGAAAGAGTGTTGGTGACACAGGGCAGGACCAAGGACTCTCTCCAGAGCCAACCTCGGCTCTGGATCAGGAGTTGGGCACGTGGGTTCAACCCCAGCTCTGGCCCCGACTCCTCACTAGGTCTCGTTTTCCCCACCTGTACGGTAAGGGTTGGACCAGCCTGTTAGAGAGAGAAGCTCCGTCTCTGAGAGTCATGTCTTCATCATCCCCCAAGGCTGGGGAGCAAAGCTCTTGGGGCCCTGGGGGGAAAACTTCTCTCCTCATGCTCTTCCCAGACGTCCTGGCCGGTGAGTTTTAGAAAAGGAAAGCAAAGGGGGTGGGGGGCACCTAGTGGGGCCTCAGGGGAACACCGGGACCCTCACCCTCACTCTGAATGGTCAGCCCAAGGGTGGGGGAAGCAGAAATCAGCTCCTAAGTCCGGGGCCCTCGGGGTCCAGCCCCTGAGCTCAGCACCACCTTTGCCTGCCTGGGCCTCGGGACCCGCGTCCAGACAGGGCCCAGCTGGGATACAGGGAGCTGAGGCCCCATGGCCCATCAGGATTGGCGGCCAGGCAGCTGTGGTCACCAACAGGAGCCCGTCCATCAGGGACCTGTGCTGCCTGCTGGCCGATGGTCTGTGGGAAAGTGGGGCACCCTTTGGAGTAGGCCCCAGACCCCAGTGGGTATGGAAGACAGAAGGGCATGAATCGGGCCGTTTAAAGCCATGTCTTCCTCCCTGCCCCTGCCCACCTTGGTCTCTGAGACCCTGCATTTCCTCCCACTGTTATCTCAGGGATCCTCCCCAGGTTTTGAACCTTTTTTCCAGGGGGACTGAGTCAGCCAAGGTGCTCAGACTGGGGGAAATGGGGGGAGAAGGCAGGGAAATGGGGGAAACCGGGGCTCCACACAAGCTCTGGGAGCTCACTTCTGCACGGGTGGCGTGCAGCTGGCGGGGGTCCTGGGCAAGGCTGGGGGCTGGAGCCCCCTGGGGTCCTGGCCTGGAAGAGTGGGGCCGCTCACACCTGCACCCCCCGGCCCTGCAGCTGGAGCACCCGGGCCCGCAGGGCACTGATCCCGCTGAGGAGGTCCTCCCGGTGTTCCACCGATGAGATGCCCAGGCTCACCAGGTCCCTGCGAAGAAGGGCGGGTCAGACCCAGCTGTCTCTCCCCCACCTTCTGCTGTCTCTCCCACCCCCTGCCCGGCCAGGGAACCGGAATCAGGACCGGCTGGGCCTCCCATGCTGGCAGGGGCAGGGCCCCTGGGCCCCCTAGACTCACTGGGCAGTCATGACGGCCACAGCCTCCAGGCTCCCATAGCCGGCGGCAGCGAAGCTGTCCTTGTAGCGGCCCAGGTCCAGGGCCTCCAGCCACGCGCCCACGGAGCCAAAGGATGGGAAGGTGGAGAAGGCACGGTCCGCCAGGGGCGTGGGAGGCCTGGGGAGCAGAGGAACAGTGGTCAGTCGACAGCAGGGACCTGGGGCCCAGGCCCGGTCACTCTCCTGAGGAGAGGCCGTCTGAGAACGGACAGGAGAAGGGGAAGATGACCGAGCCCTACGACAGGCCTGGCTCACACAGGGTTCTAGGTATCCTCAGTAAAGGCACCGGGAGTATCTGGAACAGTCTTGGGTAGGATGCACCTAGCAGAGTTTGGGAAGTGACTGGTATTGGGGAAAACTAACACTAATTTCACTTATTTATTGGCACCACAGATATGTTAGGACCATTACCACATTTATGTATGTGGTCACTGTACCTGGGATACGTGGGGCAAAACCCAGGACAAGCAGAAGTGACTAAGATGAAACGTTACACATGCCTAAGGCAGGTGGGAGTGTTAGATCTCTCTGGGGTGCCTGCGTGAGTAGTCGTACCTGGACTGGTGGGGGAGGACAGGTGGGGCAGCTGTACTTGTACATGGTGGCGGGGGGGCATTCGTGGACAGGTGAGAGTTCTGCTACGTCTGGTACGGTTGGAGATACATGGGAATGCACCTGGGACAAGCGAGGTGACAGCTGTACCTGGCACAGGTAGTGTCGGCACACTTCGGGGGTTCTGGATCCTGCACCATCTTGCTCAGGAGGCCATGGAGCTGGCAGAACCTGGGCCGCTCACCTGGGTCCTTTTGCCAGCAGTCAAGCATCAGTCGGTGCAGGGGGGACGGGCAGTGCCTGGGGGGTGGCAGCCGGAAGCCATCCTCCACGGCTTTGATCACCTAGGCCATGGGGGCGGCGGGCAGACAGGAGGTTTTAGGTCCCCCAATACACACACTCACCCCATCCCGAGCAAGGCTCAAGTGGTGACCAGGCAGGACTGGAAGCAAGCAGACAGTGCAGAGGGGCCTGGGGCTAACGTGTCAAGGGTCAATGGGCAGAGGTCAGGGAGCAACAGGGTCAGAAGGCAAGGAGCAGAAGCCACGGGTGTCACTCACGTCGTGGCCAGACATGTCCCAGTAGGGCCGCTCCCCAAAGGCCATCACCTCCCACATGACGACACCGAAGCTCCAAACATCGCTGGCGGAGCTGAAGTGGCCAAACTGAAGCGTCTCGGGGGCGGCCCACAGTGCTGGGCTCCGGCCGCTCTGCGGGCAGGCAGGGAGGTCAGGGGCAGGAGGGGACCAGGTCACAGCCAGCGTTCCCCACCCGCAGGGCCACAGATCCAGCCCCACCTGCCGTCTCCCCGGCTGCTCATCTAGGGAAGGCCCACAGGCTGGCCGCAGGCGAGGCCCACACTGGCACGGACAACTGGATGGAGGGGCAGGAGTGACCCTGACACAGCCAGAAAGGGGGATGTGGGGAGATGGGGACTCCAGGGCAGTTTGCCGAGGGAAGGGCTCCTCACCATGGTGGTGTAGACAGCCTCTGCTCGGTCCCGAGGTCCCCGCCCAAAGCCGGAGATCTTGCAGATGAGGTCGCTGCTGACCAGCACCCGGCGGGCCGCCAGGCCCCGGTGGACGTAGCCCATTTCCGACAGATACTTCATGGCCGACGCCAGGCCAGGCAGCAGCCCCATCAGTTGCACAGCCACCAGCTGGCCCTCATGCCGCTGTGAGAGAGGAGGAGAGCAAGGCCAGGCTGCACTCTCGCTTCCCCTGTTGCTGGGTGACCCCAGGGAAGTCAACTGGCCCTCTCTGGGCTTCAGTTTGCCATGTGACCTGCCAGGTCAGCCTGGCCAGTGGGCATCTTTATAGGGAATGAGGCCAACCCCAAGTCCCACCAAAGGGAAAAGTGAGGGACCAAGAATATCATGGTCATCAGTACCCCGCAGGGCCCAGGCCACTCACCCTGAGGAAGCCGTCAAGGGCCCCATGGCTCATGTACTCAGTGACGATCATCAAGGTGCTTCCTGTACCCAGGGAGGGGAACACACGCTAAGGTGCCTGCTGCCCTCTGTGAGCACATGTGCTCCCCCACCTGGGCCCCAGACCCCGCCAAGATGGCCAGAACCAAGGCCAAGCTCCCTGAGACTTGCCACCCTCCTGCCCAGCCCAGGACCCTCTGTGCAGAAGAACAAAAGAAGTGTCGTCTGAGGGGAACGAAGGCCAAGGTGAGGATCTGCTCCAAGTCAGCTGAGGGCGATCACTGAAGGTCCAAGTGATCCAACCCCACCGAGTGTCACCACACGCCCAAAGATCACGCAGGGTCCGAGAGGCCACCCAGAGTCAGCGAAGGAGAGCTGAGCCCTTCTCTCCATGGTGGGCAGCGTCAGGGCTCCCTCTCATGACTGAGCAGAGGGCCTGGGGGCACGGCACACCTCCCCCTCCCAGCCCATCATCTCCTCCCACACTGGTGGAGCGCGGGCCCTACCTCGGGTGACGACGCCCTCCAGCCGCACCACATGGCTGTGGTCGAACTGGCCCAAGGTGAGGGCCTCGGCCAGGAAGCTGAGCCTCTGCAAGTCGGAGCAGCCCTCCCTCAGCGTGTGCACGGCCACGGGGAGCTCCTGGCGGCCCGGAAGCTGCAGGCAGCCGAAGCACAGCTCCCCAAACCGCCCTGGGGGGAAAGTGCACCTCAGACTCCCCCACCAAGGCCGCCCCCTCGGCCAACCTGGGCAGGGTGAGCCGAGGAGAAAGCAGCTTCTGGATCATGGGCCGTTTCCAGCCTGGGACTTGGGTCTCCTGATTTCAAATCCTGGTAAACTGAGTACCAGCCGTGTGACATGGGCTTCTGCTCTTTCCCTCTTTTGGCCCCAGTTTTCTCCTCTGTGAAATGGGGAGTCCTCCCTGCCTGCTTCGGCGGGAAATTCCAAAGCCTCAAAGAGAGGACACCGCACGTGCCAGCACATCAGAGGCCCAGGGTGACCCAGGAAGGGTAACGATGACATCTGTTCTGCCCCTTTCTGGTCTCTACCCAGCGAGTCTGCTGACAGTGCCAGGGAAGAGTGTCAGGCTCCTGGTGAAAGCGCTGCCTTAGTGCAGGGGCTGAGGGTTTGCAGACAGGAAAAATGGAAGCGAGGGGACTGACCGTTAGAGAGCACGCACCCACTGTGAACCCGGCCCTGGGCTGAGTGCTGGAAAGCCCCCACATCAGCTCTGTCTGAGGCAAATATCATGCCCATTTAACAGATGAGAAACAGGCTCAAAGCAGAAAAGGGACGTACCCCTGGTCACACAGCTGGTCAGTGGTAGAGCCAGGACTAGAACTCAGGTATGCCTGGTCCCCAGGCTTGCAAAGGCCCCTCCCCATCGTCCCTTGAAGGCCTGGGACCAAACTTCTGCCAGTGGCAGTCTGCAGAGCCAGCTCTGAAAGGGCCTGAATGGAGAGAATTCTGACCTTGGGGACAGGCAAAGGGTAGGAAGGCATGGTCACAGACTCCTCTGCCACCTCCTTCCCTGGATCCTGGTGGACGGAGGTCCAGCTTGATGTGGAGGGGGTGCTTCCTGGTCAGGGTGGGGACTGGGTAGAGGCGGGGCCTCCAGAAATGAGGGCGGGACTTGGGTGTGGAGGCGGGCTTACAGGATAGAGGCAGGTGGGGTGAAGGAGGGGCTTCTAGAGAGGGCGGGGGTGCGGAGGCTCAGGGTGGGGACTGGGTAGAGGCGGGGCCTCCAGAAATGGGGGCGGGACTTGGGGTGGAGGCGGGCTTACAGGATAGAGACGGGGTGGGATGGAGGAGGGGCTTCTAGAGAGGGCTGGGAGGGGGCGGAGGCGGGGCTTCCCAACGCACAAGGCTTCCGGAGTGCCTAGCTTGCCTGTTCCAAGGCTCCTCTCCAGCGTGACGCTTTTCGCATCCAGCTCCTTGGCAAACAGATGAACAGCGAGCAGCGGGTCCCCACAGCTCTGGGGATCCACGAATGTGCGGCGAGTTGGGACTTTGACTGGGAACGCAGGGAAAGAGAGGGGGGTGAGACAAGGGGCCTCCACGACTGGAGGAGTGGGGGTTATGCAATGGCAGCAAGGAAGAGGATTGGGGGGTAAGGTAGGGTGGTGCCCGCCCCGCCCCGCATCAGGCCCAGACAACTCACAGTGGAAATACAGCTCCTCCTCATCATGGGCGTCCCGACCTCCTTTGCCATAGCTGCAGGTCCTGGGGCAGGGGGTTGTGGGTCGGGGGGTCCGTAGTCATTCTTTGAGCCAGGCTGTCCCAGCCCTTCCCATCTCACCAGTACCCAGGGCGGCACCTCTCTGTCCCTCCAAAAGGATAAGGTCTGTGCCCCAGGGGAGGGGCCTTCTTGTCCTACTGGCCTGAAAGCTTCTCCCCACATCACACATAGAACCCTAGCCCCAGACCTAACCCCTCACCCGCCTCTGCATTCCTAGTTATTTTCACTTTGAGACACAGTGTATTCTTGCAACTCCAGAGGCACCCAAATCCATGCCCTGACTTCAAGCCCAAGCTGCTCCCCTGCCTACAGCTGAACAAAACAGGCAGACCTTGTGTCCAGGGGCAGCTTTCAGTCTAGTCAAGAAAACAAACATTGAGAAGGAACCACAAGCCCACTCACAGGTCCAAGCAGAGAAGGGTGGTGTGCCGTGGGGAACACCTAACAGATGGATCTGACGTGGCCGGGGCCGTCAAGGATGGCTTCCTGAGACAGAGGCAGCCATGGACCAAAGGGCTGCATCATGATCAACAAAGCCACAGGCTGGCATCTGGGGCCCCCTGAGGCAGGGTCTTGCAGGCCCAGATAAAGACTTTGGTTTTACTCTGGGGGCAGAGGAGGGGCCCCAGAACCCCGTGGGGGGTTTTGAGCCAAGGTTCAATTTGCATTTTAGGAAGATCATCCCCAGCTGCTGCTGTGTCCCCGCAGGAGATGGCAGTGGCTCAGGCTATGTGGTGACCATGGACTCGGAGAAAAGAGGACTCAAGTCACATTTAGGTGACAGGGCCACAGTGCTTGGAGATGGCTGGAAGGCAGAAAGGGAGAGGGGGAAGGTTGGAACAACTCGGGTTCCAGCTTGCCCAGCAGGGTGTGGGGTGAACCAGTTACTGAGATGGGGAGTTCTCACTTAGACATTTGAGTCTGCAGGGCCTCTGGTAAAAGCAGGGACGATCAATGAGCAGGAAGTTAGCTATGCGTGTGTCTGGAGTCTGGCAGAGAAGTGTGCTCTGGAGATACAAGTTCTGGAGCTGGGGGCGTTGTCCAGGGAGAGGAGGGAGCCTGAGAAGTGGGACAGGGAACAAGTCTGAGGACCCCCACCATTTAAAAACTGGGTAGAGGAGAAGGATGCCATGGAGGAGATCATGAAAGAACCACCAGAGAAACTGGAGGGAAACAGAAGGGAAATCGGGGGCGGGGGTGGGGGGAGGTGGCGGGCGATATCACAGGAAGCAAGGAAAGAAAAAGTGGGGCAGAGGAGTGAGGTCACGTGAAGGCTGTAGGAGGAGGGGTTAGGGGAGACTGGAGAGAGATGACCACGTTTCGCTACCAGTGGGAAAGAGGAGGCTGTCCTGTAGTATGGAGTGGTCACGATGGCGGTGGCCAGCATGGGCTCTGGAATCTGCCGCCCGGCTCCCTAGGTGGTCCACTCTCTCTCTGTGGGACCAGGTGGCTGGGTTTTCTCTTTAATAAAATCAGGATAAAGACATCCATGCCTGATCACACTGGTGCCAAGAGCTTACTAAGCACTAAATAAATGTTAGCTATCATGTGGGGAAGAAGTGGACATTATCAATAGTAATGGATTCCTGAGATGGTAGGAAGTGTAGTCACAGGTAGAAGATCCTGGCCGGGAGAATGGCACCTCCTCTGGAGCAAAAGGAGGGGGAGGATGGATGCAGAGATAGGCAGGTGTGTAGACTTGGGGGCGAGAAGTTGAGGGGTTAAGGATGCTGTTAAAGAGCAGGTGCAGCAGACATGGCCGAGGGAGCGAGCTGCAAGGACGGGGAGTCTGCAGGGCAAAAGCAGAACTGGTGTCAGTATTTGGGGTGATGGCCAGGTCCACGTCAGGAGATGGGAGAGGGCAGCTGAGATGGAACAGGAGAGAAGGTCCGCAGAATCAAGGGAGTCAAAGAACGCAGAGGCCAAGGGGTGGGGCAGGTCCTCCAATGGCTACTGAAGTCATCCAGCACGGGAACAGGACTTCCATGAATGAGGGGAACACCTGGGAGAGGTAACGAGGGATGAAGGGGGCAAGGTTGAGTGGCTGGAGGAGTGGTGGCAGAGAAAATGAGAAGCTCCCGCTGGGTGACGCAAGATGGACTGGGGAGGGAAAGTGGAGGTAAGGTGCCCACTGCACAGAGCGGATAACGCAGAGACTCTGAGAGGAGGAGACGGCTGAGGGAGGTGTTACTGTCTGCAAAGCTGGGACACACGTGCTGGAGATGTGTGCCTCTCTGCCCATCAGCGCTAGACCAGGCAGATTCTCATTTTGGTGCCGTTTGATTCTGAGCAGGTTTTGAAATCCACCCCTGGCTTACTCAGCCTGCTCTAGTGCATCTGTCTCCGAGGAGCTGCTGGGCAGCTAGCTGCCCCTGTTCTGTAGAGTATGCCTGAAGAGGCCCTCCGTGCTCACCGCTCTCCGCTTTCCTCCTTCAGCCTCCCAGAGACCCTGAGCTCACAGCCAGGACAAGATGCTCTCAGCTCCTGTCCATTCCCGCTTTTCCAACAGGTCTCATATAAGGACCTTTAAGCTCTGTGAGGAAGGGGATTCTACTCTTGTCCTGCCTTCCTGACTCACCTGGCCCGGGCAGAGCTGGCTCCCAGACTCTCTCCTCCTCAGACACTTTCAGCACCTTATTCAAGACCAAGCAAACAGTCCCCTCCGAGCCAAGTGAAAGCTCGTGGTCCCTCCAGCCCGCAGGCAGTTCCAGGATGCTGCCGTGTGGCCCCCGGGCCAGCCCATTTCTCTCCTTTGTTCCCCCCACTCCAGCCTGTCACATGGAGAGTTTCCAGCCCCTCCAGTCTGCTGACCTCAGCCCCAGCCTGGAACCCACCCGGGGTGCCTCTGCATGTGGCAGATTGTGGCCCTGGGGAGAAGGGCAATATATATGCCATGAGATTTCTGCTGCATGCCAAAGGGCCGAAATCTTCCCTGAGCCAGACCCAAGCTCCACACCTTTGCCCCTCCTCCCATCCCCTTTCTCTGCCCACTCTCCCAGCTTCCTTCTGCTGGGGGTTGGGGGTTTCTGGCTTATGAGTTCCCCTCCCTGTTCTCCCTGCACGCGCGCACGCGCGCGCGCGCGCACGCACATACACACACACACACACACACAATTTCTGCCTTTCTTCCTTTTGCCTGTGTTGAAGGGCCTCCAGATCCCTTGGGGGCAGCGGCTGGGGGCCTCTGAGCGCCTCAGGAGGATCCTAATCACACCGGAGCAGCTGGAGCTTGATTCCATCCTCAGCGATGCCTTCTGACATTTAATGAGTTAAGGAGCTAAATCCCCTTCATCCCAGAGCAGCTGAGCTAGCTGCCGTGCTGGCTGCCACGCTGTCAACTGCAGGAGCAGGGGGTCGGGATGGCGGGGGGAGGGCCAGGACCACACCGGCCACGCCTGTATCTACACAGCGGTGTGCTCGCCCTTGCACATCCGCACAGGTGCAAATGCAGATACAGACACGGGTGCCTGTGAGCACATGTGAATGTGCACAGGGACATGGCCCATCAGGCATCATCCAGGCTGGGACCAGCCACCTACCTCCTCCAAATGGCCAGCACGCTCATCACAGAGCCCAGGACGAGGAGGGCTGAGATGGTCACAATGGTGACGACGACTGCGGGGCTCTGGTCCTTGGACCCCGAGGCAGCTGGGAGGGAAACCACGAGGTTGAGAGAGGCAGAGGACCAGGCTCCCGGGGAAGCTCCAGGACAGACTCCTGTCCTCACCCCACAGCAGGATTCCCACAGCACCTCCGCACTCGGCCCGGCCTCCCGGCGGCAAGGGACCAAGGCAGCCCCACCAGCCACAGTGGCACCTGGAGCTTCCTCCTTTCCCAGGGCAAGGCACTTCCACTGCAGCCCAGCTCTGAGAGAGAGGAGCAGGCATCCAGACAGGCAGGCCCTGGACTCCCTTTTTGCCTTTCTGATGCACAATGAAGGTAGCTCTGCAGGGGGATGGCCTCTCATCCAAGCTCCCCAGCCCCAATCCAGAACTGTCACCAGCAATAATGATGAGTTAACATTTAACGCACACTTGCTCCATTCAAGACTAAGTGATCCAAGCCAGTAAGGTGTTACTGTTTCCATTTTATAGCTGAGGAAACCGACACTGAGAAAAGTTGTGTAATTTGCCCAAGGTCACACAGCTAACAAACAGTGAACCTAAGATTCGAACCTGATTCCTAAAGCCTTTGCTTTGAACTATTTCCCCAGGGGAAGAGCCAGGCTCTCAGCCCCATCCATCCATCCATCCATCCATCCAACCATCCATCCATCCATCCAACCATCCATCCATCCAACATGTGTGCCAGGCTGGCACTAGTTCTGGGGAGATAGCAATGGATGAGCCAAAATCCCTGCTCTGGAGGGGTGTACCGACCAGTGCGGGAGACAGAAATGAAAAATCTTAACTGTAGAACGAAAAAAAGAAAGAGAGACATGAGCAGAGCTGAGCAGAGGCATAACAGTTTCTTCCTAAAGCCAGCGAGGAAGGTTTGCAGAAATGGCGTCATCTGCACCGGACCTGGAAGACTGAAAGCGTTGTTGATAATGTTTCGATGCACCTGCTGGGTCTGGAAAACGGCAAGTCATCCCATGTGGCTGGGAAACAGACTGCCTGGAGGCAGAGAGGCAGATGCAAGATATGAAGGTATGAAGCTGGAGGGCGGGAGAGTGAAGGGAACTGGGGGAGGAGACAGAACCGGAAGGTCCCTGAACGCTAGGCCAGGAGTATGAGCCAGGATATCCTGAGTGTGACGGGATGGGAGCAATAGACAGAGTTCCTGCCCGCTGGGAGAGGAATGAGGGGACCTGCTGGGCCGGGAGCAGGGAGAGAGGGGAGGTGCTTGAGAGAGGTGACAGCTTGGGGTAACTGTCGAGAACGGGGAAAATGCTGCTCAGCCCTGAAGACTAAACTGAGATTAGAAAAATGCAACTCTGCAGGCAGCCTCGGCGAGGGACAGACGAGGACAGCCAAGCCTGGGGACTAGCGGGGCAGGTGCAGCACGATGTCCGGGGAATGAGGGCCGGCAGAGGTGGGGGGTGTTTCTGCCGGGAGGATCTGTGCTCACTGGGGCGAGATGACTGTGGGGACAGGAGGGGCTGAGAGCCTGGGAGATGAGGTCAGATCCCAAGAGCTGCTATTAGGATGTCACAGAGCAAGTGAGGAAGATGGATAGAAGAGGAAGGGAGAGTTAGAGGCCAACAAGGTCAGGGTCAAAGAGAAGATTTCAGAGCCCACATTTTCAGAGATGGGGAACTGGGTCCAGGGTCCAGCTGGTGGCAGCAGGCGGTAGAGGACTATTTGCCAAGGACTATTTGAAATGAAGTATCCATGTGGACGCGGAAACTGAGGATGGGGATAGAAGTGGCTGTGGTCCGCAGCCTCTGAGATGGCCCTCCTGGATGCTCCACCTCCTGGTGTTCCTTCTTGAGTGTGGGCTGAACACAGCCACTTGCTTCTCATGAACAGAATACGACAAAAGTGATGGGATGTCACCTCCATGATTAGGTTACAAGAGACTGGCTTCTGTCTCGGGTGCCCTCTCGCTCTCTCTCTCTCTCTCTCTCTCTCTCTCTCTCTCGCAGTCTCTGGAAGAATCTAGTTGCTGGGTTATAAATAGCCCTTGGAGAAGCCCAGGAGGCATGTGCCGGTTACAAGAGACTGGCTTCTGTCTCGGGTGCCCTCTCGCTCTCTCTCTCTCTCTCTCTCTCTCTCTCTCTCTCTCGCAGTCTCTGGAAGAATCTAGTTGCTGGGTTATAAATAGCCCTTGGAGAAGCCCAGGAGGCATGTGCCTGCCTCCTGCAAACAGCCAGCAAGAGCCCGAGCAGGGGGGCAGACACCCCCTCCCCACCCCGCCCCAGGTAAGCCTGGCGATGACCGCAGCCCCAGAGGACACCTTGATTGCAGCCTTTGAGAGACCTGAGACAGGTGGCACCCAGCTAAGCCTTGCCCATATTCCTGACCCAAGGAAACCATGAGATAATAAATGTCTGTTGTTTTTGGCCGCTGAGTTTTGGGGTAATTTGCTACACAGCAAGGGATAACTGATACAGCAGGGAAGCGTGGTCCTTCCTCGTGATCCTGATTTGGGGTCACAGCTCACTGAAAAAAGTACTCCGCAGATTGAAGAACCACTCCCCATAGCCAGGGCCACAGCAAAGGAGGCTGGCCGGAAGCTGAGCAGTGTATCTACCAACTAAGAAGCACCAAATTAAGGGAAGTCATCAGCCCTCTTCAGCTACTGGCTCCCAGCTCCTGCCCTCCGCCACACCCTCTCCAGCCAAACCTGCGAGCCTTTGTTCTGATGGCTTCCTCTATCCAAAATGCCTTCCCTGCCCACTTCCACACACTCAGACGTTCCCCAGCCTTCAAGACACAGCTCTAATCTCTTGCCAGCACCTGGCCGAGGTCTGGCAGAGATAGGCATTCGAGCAAGAAGTGCTGTTTCCTTTCCCAGAACTCAAACTCCCTCAACATTTTATCTCCACCTCCCTTTGGGCTCAGAACTCTTTCTATCTTGGATTAGACTCATGTAGCAGGTTGGAAAGAATTATTATCTTGACAGCTGGTGCCAGGATGCCTCTTAGGGGGAACTGCCTTTGTCCGGGAAAATACTTTCGTGAGCTGCTCGGGGTAGATAGAGGTGAGATCCGGAGGGCTGGGTTAGCAGCAGGAGAACAACAAAAGAGAGCGCTAAATGCTCTGCACGCATCAGGAGCGGGAACTGGGGGTGGGTGGGGAGAAGAGGAACCAGGGGAGGGAAGCCAAGGGAGGAGGGGGTAGCCCCATACCATGCCGAAGAGCTGGAGCTGCTTCAGGATTGGGAATATCTGATGTTCAGCTTTTGTTTTGCTTTGTTTTGATAAGAGCTTTATTGAGAAATTATTCTCATACCATACAATTCACCCATTGAAAGTGTACAATTCTCCTGGTGTTTTTTTGTTTGTTTTTGCCCGCACTACGCAGCTCACGAGGTCTTAGTTCCCTGACCAGGGATTGAACCCAGGCCCTGGCAATGAAAGCGCCGAATGCTAACCACTTCTCCTGGTGTTTCGTTTTGTTTACCGCTGCAGGTGCAAATCCCGTCATGTGCCCCAACCCTCAGGGAAGGTTGGATGCTAGGATGATAGATGTCAGGGCCTGGCAGTCCAGAGGGTGAGCTGGGCCTCACCCCTCTGCTTCACACTGTAAGGCCTAGTGGGAAGACGGACGGGGCCCACGTTTGAGTCTGTATCATGGCAGAGACAAAGCAGCAGGATGGGAGCAAGAATTTAGCAGTCAAGGGCAAGAAGTGACCAGGAGACAAAAATTTCTCCCAAGAAAAGAGAAGAATCTTGGAGAGGGCACAGGATGTTTCCACGAGACATGGGAGGTCCTGACAGGCAGGGAGACACCAGCTGAGACCTGGGTTATAGTTGTTCATGGGCCCCTCCCCTGTGAGTTCCTCCAGGACAGGTACCCAATCTAAGCCACTAGTTGCTGGATTCCAAATTCATGCTTTTCTTTTTTTGGCCACACTGAGCAGCACATGGGATCTTAGTTCTCTGACCAGTTCCACCATGCCCCCTGCAGTAGAATCGCAAACTCTTAACCACTGAACCGCCAGGGAAGTCCAGCCAAATTCATCCATTAATTAGGTTGTGACTGAACTGTTCTGCAGGTTCCCTTAATTGCACAGATAACCGCCCCCACACACACACGCCCCCGTTTGCCTCCCTGCTCCAGCCCCGGGCTGGGTTTTCTCTTCACTTGACATAACACTTACCCTCCCCCGGGGTCTGCACTTCAATGCTGGGGTTGAAGCTCTGGGTCTCCCAGGAGGGCCCCGGGGAAGCCGCCCGGATCTGAAAGACGTAGCGGGTAGCCGGCTTGAGGTTGGTGACGGTGACCGCAGGCTCCCCTGTCTTCACCGTGGAGTAAGTCTGCTCACTCTGACCCTGGGGAGGGACCGAGAAGTGAGGCCCAGACCCAGGGCTGGCCCCACGCTCCTGGGAGAATGTCGGTGGAAAGGAGTAGGAGGAGCCTGGGCTGGTGGAATAACTCCACTTGTCTTGAGGAGATCCCACAGCTTTCTTCCATAGGATCACCAGCCCCTTTCTCCACCACGAGCTCCCACCCATACTCGGTGGTACTTGTAGCTGAGAACAGCCCCACCGCCAAGTAAGAGAAACTTTAGAGAAGATGCTGGCCTTCATAGGGATGCTAGGATGAAGGGCATCAGGGCCTGGCAGTCCAGAGGGTGAGCTGCACCTGACCCCTCAGAGGAAAGAAGAAGACAACGAGGCCTGACACCTGCTCGGCCCTTGTCGGATCACACAGCTTTTCCTTCCCCTTGGCATCGGACTTTCACAATGCCCTGCAAGGCATGGATTCACAGATAAGGAATCGGGCTCAGAGGGGTAGAGAGGCTCTCCCACAGCCCCCAGCAACGGTCCACTCACTGCCGCTGCTGGGCTAGACCCTATAGGAGCCAACTTCCTACAGTCCTCACAGCAGCATTCCTGTCTCCTTTAACAGGTGAGGCTCACATCAAAGAAGGGTTCGGGTGACACCTTCTCGATTCCTTCAGGTCCCGTGCTCTGTGCTCTACATCATCCTGCCCCCAAGACATCTGATAATGGTACCTGCTGGACATGCTGCCATTATTTTGTCTCTGCCCACACCCCCTTATTAGAGCCCCTGCCACACTCACAGCCCCCAGAGGTACACTTCCCCTATACCTGTGGCCCCAGTTCTAGGGCCATGGTATTCAGGAATCAGGGAAGACTCTGACCCAAGCTGGGCCAATCAGAATCTCCCTTCCGGGCATTTGAACAAACCACCGAAAGACAGTGCAGTGACTGCATGACCTATGAGACAGGAAAGGCTCAGGGCGGGGAGGGGGAAAGGGTCAAGGCTGCCAGCCTCGGCAGGTGCTAACAGCAAGGCCCCTGCAGAGGAGGTGGAGCTGGTGCACAGAGAGGAGTCGGCTTGAGGAGCTCGTGACACCAGCCACACTTCTGGTCATTGGGCTCCATGAGACGTTCCTCAAGGCTTTCAAACACAGCCCCTTTTGTACTGGCTCCTCTTTTCAAGGGTTTTTGTTCCCAGCAACGTCAGACTCCCTAAGGGCCTGGAAGCATCCACCCAGCTCAGTGCTGGGACTGTATCTATGCTGTGATCCCCAAGTGTCAGTTCAATGAGCCCTTTGTAAGCAACTGCTGCGTGCCTAGCTCCTTCCCAGTGACCTGCGCTGTGGTCTCCTAGACATCAGGGATCCCCAGAGCTCTTCCCTGACTTCTCTTCTCACTCATGCCCCCCTCCCTCGGTCATCCCTTCTGGTCCCTTGGCTTCAGCTACTATCTCTATGCTGAAAGCCCCCAACTCTCTCTTTCTCTCTCTGTCTTTCTCTCTCTCTCTCAACTCACAGCTCTCCAGACTTCTCATATTCAAAAACTTTGACTGATTCAGCAAAGAACTCCCTGGAGTCACTGAGGAGGGAGTGAAGTCCTGACACATGTAGTGCTAAGTTGAAAGCAAGGTTTCGCTTTAATGAATACAATTGGCAACAAGGTGAGAAACAGTTTAACTGCAGATTACATGTCAAATTCAAACAGTTTGAATTTAAATTCATAAGTTTATTAACTTATGCGGAAAAGAGCCAGTGGATCTGGATGTAACTCCACTTGTCAAACCATGGTTGAGCTACAACCATAGATGACAACAGATACAAGAGGTCAGCAAAAATCAGCAAGAAGTATCCTGTGAGAACCAATTGGCGATATGGAGTTTACAATAAGGAGCGCTGTATATTTTCTATTCTTATTTGTAAATGATGGTTACACATTCCTCACGTCAGCAAAATTATAATAATAATACATACATTCATTGTTCTGCAGAGCTGGCTGCTAAACGTTTACCAACACGGGGGCCCCATGACCTAGCAATGTGCTCCCACCGTGGGACCTTTCTGTAAAATTTGAAACAATGTATTTCTGCATTCTTTTTCTTAAAAGGATTGCAAATTGTATGTACATGATTCCGCCACACAAAATCTGGACCAGTCCCCAGAGAAGGCTTCTTGTCAACTGTAAACACTAGGCAGAAGTGGTGAAAATGGACATGATGACCAGTGATGAACGGAGATGGGGGGAAAGAGGGAGAGCAGTGGGGTCCATGGTGAGGACAGGACAGGAAGAAACCCCAGCTGGGGAGGCCCCTTAGGGGGCCTGTGGAAATGTTTAGAAAGAAAGTAAGAAGGACTTCTGCTGGGAGGCGCTTATGAAGAAAAAAGGAAGCCAGCGGGTGAGGGGGGCAGATCACAGCCAGGAATGCAGCCCCAGGTCCCTCCCAGACCCCGACTCACCTTCTCATAGTATCTAATCTCATACTCCGTGCCGTTGGCCCCAGGGGCTCCAGCGGGGATGGGCTCCCGCCATGACAGGGACACACTCTGGGGCTCCACTCGGTCCCTGCGGATCTCATCCTCCTCCCATGGTGCTGAAAGTAAGTAATGCAAGATTCTGGACCCAGATCTGACTGTGGAGCAGGGACAGGGGCTGGAAAGTCTGGGCAAGCGGGGATTAGGGGCGGGGCTACTGGAGTCAAAGAAGCATGACCAAAGGGGCTGTGGGGGACAGGATGCTCCTGAGGCGCGGGGCTTGAGGGATAGCGTCTTTGAGGGACTAGAGGGAAGGGAGGCCCCTCTCACCCCACAGCTCTCTGCTTCCCTGGCTCCTAGGGGGAAAGTATCAGGCCACGTGCTGCTTGCCCACACCCTATACTCCAGCTTCCCTCATGCTGGCTGGTTCTAATTCCCCAGGCTCTTTCTACACTCTCTGCGGTTTGGAGACATTAGACAGCACAGAAGGCAGGAAGACAAGCTACTTAACTATTCTAATAGTCTGGGCAAGAGGTAATATACTCAACAAACTGGGAATAGAAGGAAACTACCTCAACATAATAAAGGCCATATATGAAAAGGCCACAACTAACATCATACTCAATGGTGAAAAACTGAAAGTTTTCCCTTGAAGATCAGGAATAAGACAAGGATGCCCACTCTTGCCACTTGTATTCAACACAGTACTGGGAGTCCTAGACAGATCAATTAGGCAAGAAAAAGAAATAAAAGGCATCTAGATTGGAAAGGGGGAAGTAAAATGATCTCTCTCCACAGATGACATAATCTTCTATGTAGAAAACCCCAAAGATTCCACAGAAAACACTGTTAGAACAAATAAACAAATATATCAATGTTGCTGGATACAAAATCAAATCACAAAATCATTTGCATTTCTACACACTAACAATGACTATGAAATAGAAATTAAGTAAACAATCCCACTTACAATAGCATCAAAAAAGATAAAATATTTAGGAATAAACTTAACCAGAAAAGCAAAAGACTTGCACACTGAAAACTACAAGACATTGCTGAAAGAAATTGAAGAAGACACAAAAAAACAGAAAGACATCCATATTTATTGGGACTTCCCAGGTGGTCCAGTGGTTAAGAATCTTCCTTCCAATGCAGGGGACGTGGGTTCGATCCCTGTTCGGGGAAATAAGATCACAAATGCCACGGGGCAACTAAGCCTGCGCGCCACAACTACTGAACCCACACGCCACAACTACAGAGCTCACGTGCTCTGGAGCCCACGTGCCACAACTGCAGAGTCTGCACGCCACAACTAGAGAGAAGCCCACACACCACAATGAAGAGCCCACGTACTGCAACAAAAGATCCCACGTGCCACAGCTAAGACCCAACACAGCCATAAATAAATAAATAAATAAAATCTGTGTCAAAAAAAAAAAGACATCCATATTTATGGAGTGTAGACTTAATACTGTCAAAATGTCCATATTACCGAAAGTGACCTCAAAAAATTCAGTGCAATTCCTATCAAAATCCCAATAGCATTTTTTGCAAAAATAGAAAAAAAATTCTAAAATTCATATGGAATTTCAAAGGACCATGAAAAGTCAAAATGATCTTGAGAAAGAAAAGCAAACCTGGAAACCTCACACTTTTTTACTTCAAAATGTTACAAACTGGGCTTCCCTGGTGGCTCAGTGGTTGAGAGTCTGCCTGCCAATGCAGGGAACACGGGTTCGTGCCCCGGTCTGGGAGGATCCCACATGCCGTG